>NC_132878.1:9624309-9799309 GCF_030463535.1 Salminus brasiliensis | reverse complement strand
TAGTCCTGTGTAGATTTACACATTTACACATTTGTATAATTACCAATGGTTAATAGGAAGCTGTATTCTTGTAGGGCTAGGCGATACGGCAAAAATATTGTTACGATACTTTGGCATGTATACAAAATGTGATGTGTATAAAATTTGTACACAGACAAAAAAAAAGCACAAATAGGGCCACATCTTAAAAACATCCATCAATATTCTCGAACAGTGATTTTTATTCAGAATTTGCTGTAATGCATCCTTTTAAACAAGACTAATGCTGTGCTTTGTAATGTAACGTGCAGTTCATTGAATCACAGAATTTGGAAATTAGTACCGGTACCCAACAACACTGTTTTTCAGTACTTTACTCTCTCTATAACAACATAACAACACATGTAATTCTGTCAGTACCCATAAAAGCACAGACTTCAGTACCCAAACCTATATCGTTAACAAGATCAGGTTATATATTGATTATATAGGTTTTCCTCTTGTAAGGCCCTTGTAATTAAAAAATCCATCAAGACTTATAGGGCTGCGTGGCAAAAATATTGTGTCACGATACTTTGACATTATTACAAAACATGATATGTATAAAATTAGTACCCAGACAAAAAAATGCAATTGCAAATGCAAATGGAATTTGGTACCAGTAACAGACGACACTGTTTTTTTCGGTACTTTACTCTCTCTATAATAACAAAACATTAACTGAGTAATTTAGTCAGTACCCGTAAAAGTACCGACATCTGTACCCAACCCTTGTACTGATGATAAAGTACGATACATTTTGAAATGGGATTGTGTGTTATGCTAACAAAATTCATCACGGTAACACTAAAATATTGTTAGCAAGGTCAGGGTATATGTAGATTATATAGGTCTCCCCTCCTCTAAGGCCTTGAGTAGAAAAGGTTGCGACATTTCGAGATCGCGAGACAGTATTACAGTATACTGTTTATCATTGAGTATCTAGAGTTGTTTCTAAAATAGTTGAAATATTGTATGTTTTATCATTGTATATATGTATAAATACCACATGATTAATATGGGCCATAATCTCAACGTTTTGTACAACGATGTACAAATAAAGTTTATAAAACCTGATCTAACTCCCTTCAACTCCCCTCATGCTGAAGTAAGTTGCAAAGCTGTCACAAAATAGGGAGTTTATTGGGAAAAAAAAAACTTGAATTCCTTTGATCATGAAGTGACTGTGGGCTCAGTTGATTTCTGTTTGAATCGAGTCACATGACAAACTTTAGTGACCTTACTCATTCATTTGTAGTCTCAGTCTTCCTGAAAGTTAGGGGTAAGATCCTCTTTGTGCCAAGATGTTTTCTGGAAGCTTTTGGGTCCGTTAACAACCATGTCCGTTTCTTTTAAAGTTGTGATGTGATGAGGAATACTTTTTAAATTATAGATATTTATTTTACAATTTTAAACATTTATGTGTCGCATTGGCAGATAAGTACATAGAAATATCAGGCCTCAGCCCATATTGGGCAACGCTTTATTAGAATATAAACATAGATAAACTTAAAAAAATGTTTTAAATTGAGATTTAACAGAGGAATAATATAATGTGTGTGGAATCAAATGATAAAATCTTGTACTTTCAAAAATGCACAGTAAGCAGGTAGTTACACTGTATAATTTAGACTTTGCCTTACTTTTTACTTTCCTCCACTAAAACAAACACTACTAAGATACAGTACAACATACAGTAAAAACTATACAGCATACATTAAATATAAGATAAGATAATCCTTTATTAGCTAAATTTTAACAGACAAAAATTTAGTTTTTGTCTGTGTAAGATTTTATACATATGTTTTGTAATAATGTCAAATATCATATACATAATTAAACTACAGACATAATACAGACTATATTGTAATACAGACTACATATTATATGTAAAATGTATAATACCATATGTGCTTTGGCATGGGGTGTCATCTTCCTGAAATAACCCCCCCCCCCACTTCTGCAATCTGACACCAAAGAGAAACTTTTGCTTAAAAATATATGTATATATAATATATATGTGTATATATAATATATGTATATATAAGCATATAACCATCCCAAATATAATATAATAATAATTGTCACGGTTACACAAAAAACACAGCAACTTGGAGAAGAAGGAAAAAAAAACTTTGAAAGGAAGTCAGTGTACAAAGGTTTAATTCCAAGTAATTTTGGAGCACTTCTGTTGGTTCATTTATTATAGAAATTTGAAACAGCGGAAAGAATAACATTTACGTTTAGTTAAAAAAACTACTGAAAAAATTTGTTTTTTTGTGTGACAGCGGTGATCTGCTAAGTGGTATACACTTTATATATTTATAAATGACAGTTTCTTTACGTTTTTAATAAAAAATAATCTAATGCAAAAGGAGCAATGGAAAATTTATCTTTTATGTTGTGTTTCATTGTCCTCCTGCCCAGTCTCCCACAGCCTTTGTTTTTTCTTGTTTCTGAAATTTAGCTCCTCAGAACTTTTTGATCAAAAAAATAAATCTCACAGGTGACTTGATCTCTTTTTGGTCACACTGATCTCAACTCTGAAGCTGAATAAGATTCATATAAGACTTCTCTTTCTCTTCATTTCTTATAAAGCTGTCTTCTACATCTCAGCAGTCTATCACAGCAGATGATCTCATGCTTTTTTCATTTGTGTCCAAAACCTTTCACAGGTAAGCTCTGATTCTGAGGGGTTCAGGTGAAACAAGTGAAACAGTATTGAGATATGCTTTATTACTCCTCAGACAGATTAAATGTCCCAGTAAGAGGCCAATTCTGTGATGATTTTCAACATGTTTGGTGTCACAGGCAACACTCAGCCAGTCAGAGTAAAAAGATAAAAATGGAGGGGAGATAATTCAGCTACTGTGTTACAATTAGAGAGGACTCAATACCATCTACACAAACATGCAGTTTGTGACAAACAGTAAAACTACCTGTATGCATTTTTACTTTCACTTTTGTTGCCCTATAAAGGGTTCTTCAGGGTTTCTTTAGTAAAGGCAATAGGTCTATACAGAATCATGACAGTGCAAAGAACCATTTGGATTTGCACTGATCCTGAACCCTTTGTAGCTTTATGTTGAGCCCTAAACAATAGATGCTAAACAAAGCATCAGAAAGGCACTATTGTGCACTACTTGCACTATTGTCTAAAGTCAGATAAGCCTTTAGGCTTAGAGTGGATGGAAGTTGTGGTTGGTTGTAGTTGATATGTTCATTGCATGTCGTTAATTGTGTTGCTGTATTTTTAGTACTTCTGCTTACTTTTTTGCTTCTTCTTCCCTGATTGTCAATTTTGACAGTTAAACAGGAGCTAAGCGCTGGTGTTGATTTTGATTAGCTGATACTGAGGTCACATGTAAAATGTCACACCATCAAACAGTGCTAAGTGCTAAGGACTGCTACTGTAACTTTCTGCGTTTGACTTGTATACTGTACCAAACATTACAGTGTTCTGAGAGGTGTAGCATCATTACCATTGAGTTACCACAGAAAAATGATTAAATTAATTAAATTAAATTTGTAAAAATGTAAAAAAATTGTGAAAAGTTTAAAAAAAAATTATATTCAATTAAACAGGATTAATTCAGATCTCTTTGTATTGAAACATGCATTTGGTCAGTGGTAAAGCTACCGATGATGCCCTGTTTTATACACAGAAAAGCATATTATGATATCACCCTACCAGCTTTGTCTATTCTAACATGACAGAAAAAAGCATTATCGTAAAATGTTTAGTTGAATTATGGGTTTATTTAGGAAAGGGCAGTAGCTTCAGCCATTGTTTACAAAACGACTGGAAGCTCCTTTAACCCCTTAACACCCCGAGGCTTGTTATACACTAAGGCGTATTACTCAGTAACTACAGGGACTTCTGTGCAAACTGGTGGGGCTTGTGCTTAGTAATAGAAGTGTGTCATAAAACTGTTGGCCCTCCGGCTGGCCTCTGGGCATTTAAGTGGTTAACATTACTGTTTACATTAATGTTTGTCAATGAATGTTTCAGATAAAATATAAGGAAAGTCTTTGTCAAGCTTTAAATGACTTTGCTTAATCTACCCAAACCAAAATAATGTGTTGACCGGCCAAGAAACTTGCAATTGGTGCACCTTTAGTTTTTAAGATCATGACATGTCTCTGGTGAAAATTTAAGTAATCTTTTAATACCACATTTTATATCCAAAAAAGGTTTTTCCCAGTATCGTGCAGCCGTAAGAATCGTGATGTTATATTTAAGCTGTATCGCCAACCTCATTACGATTACTTTATTCAAATGCATATCAATTATAATATAAACAATATATTTTTTTCCCCTCTATGTGATCATAATGCATAATCTACAACATTATTTCTTAATCAAGTGCTGTAATTGTGGCTGCTCTACTTTGCTAAGAGCAACCCAGAAGCTTGTATGTTTGCACTGAGTTGGAAAGCAGGTTACTACACGCATGACAGATCAGATGACGTATTTGTCTTTTGTAGGCCATTGTCACTTTTGCTTATTTGAATACTATAGTGGTCTATGTTCATGGCAAGCCACAATCACACAGTCCCTCCCCCTCCCTTTCTGGAGCCGTTTAGCACATTTACTTTATACCTGCTGACTTGAATGTAGTACGACCTTATGTAGGTTGTAGGATAAAGTACAGGCTGTGGAGCATGGTTAGAAGGAATACATCTGGAGGTTTTAAGAGGCGTTACAGATGCAGTAACTTGTTTATATTCTGTATTTCTTGTTTTGTGTGTATATATTTTTTACATTAGCCATAAAAAGTCAGCAAAAACTCAGTGGGGAAGTGTGAGACACCCAGTCTGTTTATAATCTGCTGTGACTTTAAATGCCATATAGTGTATCCAAGGCTTTTAGGAAGATGTTGGCCTTTGCTCTGAGTTCCTGTGTACATTTTCTGGAATGCTGAGCATGTCTTATCAGTCCACATCTCCTCCTACACACATGCACACACTACTGTAGTGAATCAGAAACCCGTCCCATCACCGCTCTGACGTGCTGGCTGGCAGTCAAGAAAAGAAATAGGATTTTAGTCTAAAGTTACAGCATCCCACACCACTGATGCCGTGCAGTGTGCAGTGCCGGCCTGTGTGGCCTCAAGTTGGCGAGTGCTGTTTGCTCGCCTGACAGCTGAGAATGTGTCTGTGGAAAGTCTGCGATAAGTTCACTCTGTTTATGTGTGTGGGGGTGTGTGTAAACCAGAAAGGGAGTGTGACTGTGGCAGGAATGTTTGTACACTAAAAAGAGATTTCTGAGCACCGCCGGTTAAGGCATGGAGTTTCATAATCAAAAGTATTTGGTTGTTAAATGACAGAAAAACTTGATACTCAACTGATATGCCGTTTTTATTTAAGATACTAGGTAATAAAAAAAGATAACCAATAATAAAGGCAGATCTAAATTAATATTACAGGGGTTGAAGTATAGCTGGCCAGTATGGCGATATTTTATCGTATCGTGATACATTTTGTCATCGTGATAGAGAATATGCTTTTTTAGGCCTTTTGAGGATATTGTTAGTGCTAGTGTTAGTCAGTGAAGAACACTGATCAACTGCATCAGTCAAACTTCAAGTACGTCTCGGCTCGACCCGCCATCCCTCAAAATCCATGGAAGACAAGTGTCCAGGCTTTTTTCTGTCCTGGCACCAAAGTGGTGGAATGAGCTTCCCCTGGGTGTCCGAACAGCAGAATCGCTCGCTGTCTTCAAACGCAGACTGAAGACCCACCTCTTCAGACTTGGGCGAATAGCAGAGTGGTCTTCTTACTGACTTGTTTAGTAGTGTCTAAACTTAGAGGTATCTTTGAATTTTTTTGAGGTTTTTCTTGGGTAAATAGCAAAGCACTTTTGTAAGTCGCTCTGGATAAGAGCATCAGCTGAATGCCTTAAATGTAAATGTAAATTAGCACTGTGCAAAAATCTTTCTGAAGAAATCACATCTGAAGTGACGTCACTCTGGTGTTGCAGTGGACAGCAAAGTGTGTCCCTTTTTATTTGCAGATCCGATCCGTGACTCAAAAACTGTGATCCGTCCTGAACCACCGTCCTGAAGTTCTGTGATCACTACACCGCTAGCGACAGGTTAAAACGTGTAACTCGATGCAAATAGCTGTTTTCCACCAAAGACTGCATAATTCCCACCAGAAGGTTTTGGAAGAGTCCAGTTTGGCTGTAAGCACATTGTGGATGAGCTGGTATGTCAACTTTGTTGAAAAGAATGGTGTTATTTATATTATTTTATTTATTTAGGTATTTTAAAATAAATTTTCATGCAATTCCAATGTTCACTGCTCTTAAAAAGGGTGTAATGGCATTGTGCTATTGTATTGTTATTATTATTATTATTATTATTATTATTATTATACTGGTCTTTATTATATTACTTCTAAAATGGTCTTTAAATTACATATATTTTTCTGGGATAATTTATCATTCAAAAAATAGTCATTGCAGCAGGCCTGCTCTCTCTATAATAAGAGAGAAAGTTGTTCAACGTTCTTTAAGGACAGGCAGTATCCTTATCAGAAAAGCATCTTATTGTGTAATATGGCGGTTTATTTTAATAACAATAAATAGTGTCATATTGCCCATGAAATACCCTTTGTGCCTGATAAAGGAACTGGCTATCCGAGTCAACATGTCATGTTTCAAAAATGGTCTTGACTGAAAAAGAAGAACTTGGATTTACATTCATTCTTCTAGCCTGCAGGGGAGGAGCAGAGACACCTGCTAGTCTGTGCAGACGCAACAAACAAGGATGTGGTTGACCATGAGGATTTATACAGTTTTAAATCAGACAGCAGCCTAAATGCGGAAAGATTGCATTGCAGTCAGGCGGTAAATACACCAGTGGTCACGCGCATGCATCTACACAATCACGGGAGGCTTCATTGTGTCCACTGACACGAACTGATCTCAGGCATTCACTGAACGGGATTAAAACTGTGGCCTGGATAAAACCACACTAAGCACTGTGAGTGTGTATAGTGTAGATGATTAACCAGGACATACTTGGTGGATGAAGTTCTTCAGTTTTACACCTGTCATATGAAGTTAGGGCCAAGCAAAGCTTAACTGCAGCAAACACAATTGTGTTTTATGCAAATGCACATTTACGCTTAGTGTTCTCCACTAGCACTTCTCGAACCCTTTGAAGATGTTGTTGCGTGTGTCTAGCACTAACATTGTGGTTTGCACGTCTTTCTGTTTGTGGTTTTCCAGGCCTTGTGGTTCTGCAGTGGCAAGATCGGTTCTTAGGAGACCTACTTTCACAAGCCTATGTGGTACAGAAAACACAAGTGAAAGTGAGCGTTGGTTGGGGGGTGGGGGGTTTTAAGGGGTGGAAGATGAAGGTTTTACTGAGCTTAAAAGTTTGAGAGTGTTTCTACTGAATGGTATTTGTGAGTACATGGTAAGATTCATGAGGGATCCAAAACATGCACAAGCGTTCTCCATTATCTCCGTCTGCCTGACCACTTATTCTACTGATTGATCGGTTGTGCTATCTGATGTCGACTAGAAAAGAGATTGATTCCCTGTTTTGAGTCTTGGATTCCCTCAAGGTTTTTTTCTCTTGCTTTGCGGGAGGTTTTCCTTGCTATTGGCTTGCTCAAAGAGGCTTAAACCTACATATTTGTAATTCTACTTCCTGACAACATTCATTGTAAGGAATATGAGGATTTAATTAGCTGTTGTGAATATGGGCAGTGCATAGCAGGTGCATTCCTATTGCTATCCTACCTAAGAAGGTGAAGATTAATTAAACATGTTGCAAAGTACACAGGAACAATCACAGGAACTGGAATAGGCATGTCATGTTTGAGGGAACCAGAACAGGCAAGATTAAAAATGATGATCTTGATGAATCGTCTGTGTCAGTGATTGCCTTGCAGCTTGTTTGATGATTATTCATATTTTAAATTCTCCAACTGGAGCATCATGGGCTCACCAATTTAGAGATTTTAGGCCCTCATTGTTCAGTCAGTTTTCTCCAATATTGAGAAGGTTTAAAACGTTGTGATTTGTTAGACTATAATAGAATAATGAATGAGTGTATCAATATATTGTCCTTGATCTCTGGTTGGAAGCTGTGACTACCCTGAGCTTGTGATTAACAAGCGGGGGAAAAATGCTCGTGCATGTTTACGCCTTCTTGAGCATCTCTTTTTAGAGTTTAGGAATTTCCACCACAGTAGGTTTTGATTTTGTCACTGGTTTGTTTCCATAGGTGGGTGCTGTGGGTCCGACCAGAAGACCTACACAGTTGGAGGTTGGGCCTGGGCATGGTGGCTTCTCACTGACATACAGAAGTAAGGACTTTTTGTTAATACTGTGGTATGCCACCTCTGTTTATGTGCTGTTTACCTTAAAACCCACAGGTTCATTTGATATTTTTTTATATTAGTTTATTATATTACTTTTTCTTTTGTTTTGTTCATTGCACTACAGTAAGTCAGTCATTTCAGGTTTTGTTTATAATTATTATAATTGTTATTATTAATTCTCCACAAACCTCCGCAAATCAGCAGACATGGGCACCTCTAAGCAGCTGCCCGGTACTCTTAAAAATTAAAATCATTGATTCTTATGAAGCAGAAGAAGACTATAATCTACCCATTTTGAGGTCTGGAAAAAACAGACCTATTTTTAAACCCCTCTCTGAGTGATTAGATGGTGCTCTCTCATCACTCTTAAGGTGACGTTGGCCAGCATAGGCATCTTGGTTTGGGAGAGCTAGGCACCCAGGGTTTTCTCTGAGCATGTTGGCTGATTTCGAAGACTCTGGAGTGGTGGTGCACTGTCCTACTGTCCAGTGCAATGACACCTGCACAAACATTACCTTCATGGAAGAGACTCAGAAGAAAACCTTTCCAGCATCATCACCACAACAATCAGCATCAGCAGTTTTTTTAATATACTAAACAAGCATGATGTGTTTTGCAAACAAAATGCATCTAAAACTAAACTTTTTGGCCGCTAACCCTTTTAGGCGAGCTAACAGAAATTGCATCACTGATGAAATACTTCTATACGTAGACAAATATGTTGGATCAGAGTATTTTTTTAGTATGATGCCCAGCCCTATCAACTAGTACTGAAGGGCAGCCCTTAGTTCATGAAGTGTGAATAGTATGAGAGTTGGAGCCAATCCAGGCCCCCACAGATAGTGTATACACACACTTCATCAACTCACTGATCTTCCTGCACACACACAACACTGGAAAAACAAACACTATTAATATTGCTGCAAGGTCTAATGGAGTTCAACCTGGCTTTAAGCAAATTCTGCAAGTGAATTTTGATTAACTTTGACACCCAAATAATTATAGTGGACTGATAGCATATCAACACTGATGGCTGTGTTGATTTTCTTCTGTCCTTCATTTAGCAGTACAGAAGATCCAACAATTCAGGACACACTGATGAGCAATGTCTCAAAAATACAAGAGCAGCAACATGATATGCAGGAGTCAGTCACTCTGGATTAGATCCCATAACTGTTTTCTGTTCGTTTTTTTTTGGATATACACATGAAAAAACATAAAAAAAAAGTAAAAGTATTTTTATTTAATTAGATATTTTGTATTGTTTTCCAACATAAGTTCCAGCTCCAGTATTAATTAGCAGCTCATCTTATCTAAACTGTGTTGTTGCATTATGTTTACAAACACAAAGACCGGACCAGTATTGACTTATTGTCAGCATTAAGAGACTCTGATTGGATCAGGGGGCAAAATAACCTGATCGGGACTTCCCTAGTTGTCCGAATAAGTATTTTAAAGCTAATTATGGAACAATATGCAATAGGATAAAAAGAAAAAAAACTTGGAGTAGAAAATAAATCAATTTCTTCTGTTTCATAAAGAGCAGTTATATGAATATTATTTATCTGCATAATGATTATGATACACAAGTGTTTATAGACATGCTTTGAGATGTGCTTTGGTATAATGACCCTAAGATGGGCCTAGGCCTATTCTCTATACCTATCTATTGTGTATCTTAGATGTTGCCACTGCATAAAGGGAGTAGATTAATGTAATATATAGCAGAAATCCCATTCTCTCAAACAGGGATAATATTTGTCATCCAAATGATCCTTTTAATGGTTAAAATGATTAAGTAGGGTCTTTTGCAGAGTGACATTAGCACATTGTTGTTTTTTTTCATATAAAAAATAGTTTTTTAATGGTTGTGTTTTCTGTGTTTTGCATATTACAGCTGTAACATGTTTGTATTACAATATGAAACGTTCTTCTACACCATTGCTGTTTGGTTTTCAAGTTTCTCTGAAGTCTCTCTCAATGCCTGCTCTGTGTGTGCCCTGCTAACCTGCCTTGCTCTATGTTTGACTCACCTTTGTCTCTCTCTCTCAAACCGTTTGCTGGGATCCCAAGCATACTGCTCACTGAAAGAGATCTTTGTGGTTCACTGTGCTGAAAAACAGCAGACTGGAATGTGCTTAAAAGTGGCTTTGGAGAGATGAGAAGCATGATATGTATCCGTGGAATTACACATTGTAGTGCCCAGTGATGTATATGCTCCACACTCCTACCGGTTCAGATTTATCTTGGTAACTACTAATATGTTTCCTTTGCATTGTTCAAAACACATAACAAGCAGAAAGAGTGTGTTTACATGTGCACTGATAAGGCAGTCATTATCAGAATTTGGCAAGTGTCTGATTATTCCACATTAAAGCTATTTAACTTATTCCAGGTTAAAATTCTGATCAGATTTTAAGAAGAAAAGTACTTGATTTTAGCTGAATAATCAATGTAATCAAACTCAGATTTTCTGCTGTTATCAGATAATTATGTGCATGTAAACACACTCAGAGTGTTTTCTGTCAGATTTAAATCTACAATACTGTGTCCAGTTAGCTCACAGTCCAATCACAACAAGTCATTAGGTTTGTAAGGCGTTGATTTGGTACAGCTCAATCGCGTTTGGGAAACATGGAAATGTTGTGACACTAATTTTAGCAGTGTCGCTCAGAATTATTGCAGACTACAGGAGTTTCTCGTTTAGGTCAGCTGAGTGGATGAACTACTCTCTAGTTTTGAGCGTTTGGCGTATTTGTGTAGGACTTGGTGTGGGTTTGTGGCGCCTCAGCAAAATGGAGAGTGTGGAGAGCTCAGCTTGTTCCTGGTTGTGGAAGGGCTGCTGAGGCCTCTGTTTGGGGTGGGGCTGGGAGGCCCTTCCTTCCTCCATCTTCCTGCTTGAGAAAGCAATCTTATTCCAGGTTAAAATTCTGATCAGATTTTAAGAAGAAAAGTACTTGATTTTAGCTGAATAATCAATGTATTCAGTGCATGTGTGAAAACTGAACTGGATAAAAATCCAGATAACAGTAAACACTTAATGCTGGTTTCAAACATATAATGTCCCAAATTAGTATTTACCAGTAAAGGGACTCTATGTTAATAGGAAAACTGCCTTCAGACCTTGTGATAGACTTTGGTAGGCTTATTGACAGGTTGCTAATCAATGGTCAAGGGTTACATTTTCTATTAAGAAAGAAACCTGATTATAGAGTGGCTAGAATAGAGCCTGTTTACACCTGGCATTGATTATTTGAACCGGGGTAGTATCTGGATCTACTTTGACCAGATTCTGTTTACACTTGCCACTGAAATGAGCCCCCAGTGTGACCAGATGAGATCTAATTTTACTTTCCAGCTTAAAAACTCATCAGCACATACTTATCTTACGTACGCCAGTAAGGTCGCTGCAGTTGCATAAAAACTTTATTTGCCAGACTAGTAGACTGGCGGTGTAATTGCAGGGTGACCTAGATACACCAACATACAAAGATAAACGCTCACAAAAGCGTAGGCTACTTCCACCGGCTATACGGTGGAACATAAATCAGCCTTAAGCACATGTGCACACAGCTTAGAGATATAGAGAGAGCAAAAGAGAGAGAATCCAAGATCTGCAGAAATTATTACTCGTATGGATGTTTTTTCTACTTGCCTGAAAACGACATTTACACTTGTGTTAAACCACCTGACCACCTCGGAATGTGGTGTGAGTGGTCCGATCGTAATCCGATCACAATGCATCCTTCCAGTGTTTGCACCTGGTTTTTAATGCAAACAAGTGCAATCTGACAAAGCCTATACAGACCTGGATGTTTCATACAATCGAAAATAGCTGAAGGGCTTGTAAAAGTGTTAGGCAGATTATCGGCAAACTCAGATTTTCTGCTGTTATCAGATAATTATGTGCATGTAAACACACTCAGAGTGTTTTCTGTCAGATTTAAATCTACAATACTGTGTCCAGTTAGCTCACAGTCCAATCACAACAAGTCATTAGGTTTGTAAGGTGTTGATTTGGTACAGCTCAATCGCGTTTGGGAAACATGGAAATGTTGTGACACTAATTTTAGCAGTGTCGCTCAGAATTATTGCAGACTACAGGAGTTTCTCGTTTAGGTCAGCTGAGTGGATGAACTACTCTCTAGTTTTGAGCGTTTGGCGTATTTGTGTAGGACTTGGTGTGGGTTTGTGGCGCCTCAGCAAAATGGAGAGTGTGGAGAGCTCAGCTTGTTCCTGGTTGTGGAAGGGCTGCTGAGGCCTCTGTTTGGGGTGGGGCTGGGAGGCCCTTCCTTCCTCCATCTTCCTGCTTGAGAAAGCAATCTGCTTAGTGGCTGCTGTTAGAGTCATACTGATCTTATTAGACGAGATGGAGAGGGGAGGGGGTGCCTGTGCTTGGTAGCAGATGTGAAAAGACCAGGGTCTACAGCAGTGGTCTGCAGAGTGTTTTTACAACGGATGCAGCCTCATCCAGTCATGCAAAGGTGGATGTTGCTGATATTTGATAATTAAAGGTTGATTATTGTCTTTAATGGCTTATAATTCATTCGTTTTGTCTAACATATTTTAATGTTTGTAGTGATCATCCACTACTGGGTACTGGGAGGGATTGTGGTTGTGGAATGTGTCTTAGAGAGATGGATGTGTTTACACTGCTGTAACATGTGGCTCAAATACATCATAGATCACTGTTAGAGCGAAGTGGTTTGAGTGATTGGGTTTAAATGCGTGTTGGGCGTGTTTACACTTGCCTGTTTATGTGGCTTGGCCTTATACTCAAGGCGCATTAAATGACCAGGTGTAAATCAAGTCATTTAAAGGTATTATACAACATTATACAACATCAACATTATGATACATAGTTTCTGTAGATTGCCGCATGTAAAAACACCTATACTAATGTTTACGCCATTATAAACTATACGTTTTATATTCTACATTTGTTTTAAATAAGGTCTGATCATTTATTCATTTTTACAAAAGTGTGGATAAATGTTGACTGTGAGTTTACACTGGATGGTAATGCATTCAAAATATTCAAAAATAATATACAAAGGTAAAAGTATAGACAATAGCATTTTAGCATGTCTAAAAATACTCTAAAATCTTTCTTGCATAGAAAATGAAATTCTAGCCTTTTTCATGGTTGCCTAAAGGCAGTCACATACAGCCCTACTGCATGTTTGGTTATTTCAGAGTTTGTTTTAAT
Source organism: Salminus brasiliensis (assembly GCF_030463535.1). Lineage (NCBI taxonomy): Eukaryota > Metazoa > Chordata > Actinopteri > Characiformes > Bryconidae > Salminus > Salminus brasiliensis. The sequence goes on along the minus strand of NC_132878.1, from coordinate 9,785,742 downwards.
GTGCGCTTTAGTCATTTCATGCCACGATTAAAGTGCTGGCCTAATGAGCTGGGAGTTCCCTGAAAGTGTGAGAGCATGAGGCAGGGTAATGGTCATTTTTGTGAAATTGAGGTCCAAATTACAACTGTGATTAGAAGCCCAAGAGACCTATCTGAACTCACAGCCCAGCAGTGATAGGTGCTGGAAATGTGCAGCAGTTACAGTGACCTTGATAACATTACGCCTCTTTCACACTGAACGATGTTTATCTGGCATCACTTTTAGTGGCCATTTTGTACTTTGCATGGCTCACACACAATACAGGCCTTAAATGGTATTTTACCAAGATGTACACGTTCATACTCTCATTGAAAGTCCACGTAAATGGGATGTGACATCCTCAGCATGAACGGCCAGTAACATCTTCATTTCTGAATCAATCAAGGCTAAACTATTGAAAGCGGATATTTCTCTTTAATGTCAACTTTCATCTTATTCTAAAGCTACATCAATATTACCAGGATTTGGACTCCAGCTTGCGTTTATTCTTACCACTTCCTGTTTAATTACTGTTACATCCCAGTATGGCTGGACAACATGACAATATTTTATCGTGTTGTGATAAATTTTGTTATTGTGATGGACAATATGCTTTTCCAAGCATGTTGAGGATATTGTTACTGCTTAATAAACACTGATCAGCTGCAGGTTTTATTACAAACAGTGTAATTAGACTGGATTAATTAGATGAAGAGCAGCAGATGTTGAATAAAAATCAGTGTATTTAGTACGGGGAGGATCTGAATAGTATTTTAATAGAATCTGTTGCTACTGATGTATTTAGTCTGTGACATAATATTATTACTATTCGATATAATATTTCTACCATATCATATATCATATAAATTAAACCTGGATTCCTGCTTGGTACCACTTAGGCATGCTTTTTTGGCCATGGCCTGAAGAACCTGAAGATTTATCGCTGCTTATTAAAAGTAGTCTCTCAGTTGTTTTGTCCCTAGATATTTTATGTTGAATCTGATTCTCTATGCATATCGCTGTGTTTTGGGCATGCTGTGTAGTTATCAAATTATTTATTCATTTATTTATCTACTGCCTCATGGAAATCCAAAATCAGGCAGTATTGTGAAAGTTGTGCTCATTGTGATGTGGTTATTGTGGATCCCTCCTCATGAGTCTGGGCATGTTGTGCCAAATGGAAACCCAAAGTGATTACATGTAAAGTGACTGAATAATGTAGTGGATAAACCACATATAAGACCAGTGGTAGATTCCTCATTCAGGCGGGAATACTGGCAAGACTCCATTCATTTGTATGCCACGTTAACCAACACTGTTTAAGTGTGTTACTACCATTGATGGTGTCTCCTGCAGTAGAAAAGGAATACGACTGGTAAAGGGGTTCCTAATTTCCTCAGACTTAGTACTGTATTTTAGATGCCAGAGCCATATTTGAAGTCTTTTTAGATAGAATTTAGTATAAAGATGTTTTTGATTTATTAAAGAGGGATGTGGGTTTGGACAAATTTGGACAAAGATTTGGTAGGTTAACTCTGCTTAGGACATTCTGTGGCAGCTCCAAGCCTGGGCGCTAGCCAGGAACTAACACACTAGTCAGTGTGTTACTACAGTGACGAAAAGTGTGTTTTCAAGGTAGAGGAGGGATTGATGGATTGCTTGTTTATTCTTTATTACACCTCAAAGAAAGTAAGCAGTATAGAAATGAGTTCGTTCTTTGCTCCAGTCTGTTGAACGTGAGTTTGATGAAATCTCAAATGCCTCCGTAAGATACGTCACATGGTTTCACGGAATAGAGCCTGTTAACCTTGTAGTGCCTTCTGCCTTCAGGAGATACACGCCACTTGACGGATGTTACAGGAGTGCAGTTGCAAGCTAATCTGACTTTCCTAACCTTTAACTCCTAACTCCTTATGCCCTCCCCCCGCACCCTGAAATGATTCTCTCAATGCTTTGAAAATATTGTGCTGTCCTGCCTCTCCTGTTAACCCCTCCCCCTTTCCTGTCCACCCTCCCGCCCACCTGCCTGCCTGCATAGACTTTCTCTGGAAGTAATGACCATCCTGTGTCGCTGTGAAAATATCGAGACCTCGGAAGGCGTCCCCCTGGACGTGACAGGGGTGGCTCAGGTAATGCAACCCAGTCAAAGCAAGCCAAAAAAAAAAAACCCAAACAAACAGTCAAACGAAAGCAACTGACTCAGGGCTAAACGATGATGGAGGCAGGGACATGGCAGGAGAGGCTGGTTTTGGAAAGCCGTAGGCTCGCTTGAGTGTGTGCTGGTCTGTTTCTCTCTGGCCTGTCTGTATACATACACACACACACACACACTCACAATCAAGTGCTTTTTCTTTGTTGGTCTTCTTCTGCAGTGAAGGGGAGAGAGAGTCAGCTGTCACTAACATGCTTTTGGCTTTGGCAACACCGTCATGCAGCACAGCAAACTGCTAAACATCCATATGCACTGGCTGAAGAACTTTGCTAAACGTGTTCTGCTTGATCAGATTTATATTGGGTTAAAATTCAAAAATCTATTGGCTAAACCCATTGCGTGTTGTTTTTTCTCAACTGCAGTGGCTTTATAAAATTAGGGGTGCATGATGTACCACAAATATAGGGGAAAATTTTAATCTTATTAATTGTAAGCAAATCTTAGATTTTAAAATACAATATACATATATATTAAAAGTCAGGGTAGTGTTTGGGTGGTGGGTCATTCTCAGCTCTACAGTGACACTGGCATGGTAGTGGCTTGTGTTTCGGGGTGTGTTGTGTTCACTGTGTTCACTCACTGTCCACTCTATTAGACATTCATACCTAGTTGGTCCACCTTGTAGATGTAAGGTCAGAGACAGAAGCTCATCTGTTGCTGCACAGTTTGTGGTGGTCATCCTCTAGACCTTCATCAGTGCCAACTGGACACTGCCCAAAGTATGCCGGTGGCTGGATATTTCTGATTGGTGGACAATTCGCAGTCCAGCAGTGACACTGAGGTGTTTAAGAACTTCAGCAGCACTGCTGTGTCCGATACCAGCACTGCTGTGTCTGATACCTTGTACCAGCACAACACAAACGTGCAACCACCAATCAGTATTGCTGCAGTGCTAAGAATGATCCACCACCCAAATACTACCTGCTCTGTGGTGGTCCTGTGGTGTACTGACCATTGAAGAACAGGGCGAAATGAGGCTACCAAAGAATGCAGAGAAACAGATGTATGACAGTCTGAGTGTAGATACAAGGAAGCAGTGTTAATGAAGGATGCACCAGTATGCTAACAGAGGGCTGCTATCCAGTAATGCTCATGTACATATCTACTGATGCCAATAAGCAGTGTAACATTTATATGTATTGGATAGCAATTAGGCCTAATTAATGTCAGAAATTATTATCATGATGTCATGTTATCATGTTTTCTTAAAAATTGTCATTGTTATGACAAATAGACTCTGGATTACAGCTATAGATGACTGTAGGAGACCATTAAGGGTTATTTTTGATTATTTTAATTATTTTACAGCTCATCTGAACATTGGGATGTTTAAGCTCTACAGAAAATGCTGAGCTGTGTAGAAAAAGTGGACAGGTTACTCTATCGCATATAAATGCCCAGCAATTAATCATAGTTTTAACAGCAAAGGTACATACTTGCATGTACAGATTTTTAAATTGTATTATTGTTAATAAGCAAGCTTACTAAAATTAAATTGATGTCTGTTGTTTATTTGGTTATTTTTTTCAACATGGTGATCGTCTCTGTTAAAACATCAATTGTCATCACCAATATCTCATTACACCCCCAGACGCGGTTACAAATGCAGTAAAATGAAAACATTAATAAAATGAAGACACTTTAGCACTTCAGCCCAGTGTCACCCAAATATTCTGCTGCTCCTCTGGAGCACAGTTAACCAATTAACCAAATATCCTGTCATCATGCACCCCTAATAAACACTATTGCTTGCGAATGGACTGAAAAGCTTCTTCAACCCAAATCATTTCTGTCCAAATTTGCAGCCAGTGCCCTTGGAGCATCTGTCTGGAGTGAACGAATGCTTTGTTGTTGTTGTTTTCTGTAAACTCTGTACCAGCAGATTTCTGTTGTTTTCCAAATTTCTGTTTTTTGTGTTCCTTTATCTGTTTTCCGTTCTTTCCTTCCTTCTGTCCCCTCCATTCCTTCCCGTAGACCACCATAGCCAAACTTTTTTTGTTTTGTTCTTCCCTTTCTTTGCATCTCCCAACAGGATAACCCTAGAGATTATGACCCTGCAGCCCAAGTGTGAGGATGTTGAGACAGCGGAGGGTGTGGCTCTTACAGTCACAGGGGTGGCACAGGTAAATTCATTACACCTCTCCCAGCGCCTCTTCCAGCTCGTCCCGGGATGCCTCAGAACCTGCACCCTTTCCCCTTCAGCTTTTTTATCCACAATTTCTCCCGTTTTGCCCCTACGTTCCCTTCCTCCACCCTTTCCTGGTTCCTGACAAAAGATCGCACAGTGCCAAACTTCTATCATTTGAGTGAAGGTCACTCACACTCACTTTCCGATTGGTGAGCTGGTCCCTCACTCTAGCTTTATAAGTTCTGATTGGACAGAAGTCAGGTTGTTTTTTTAAAAGCTCAGCTTACTGGCTATAGCCAAGCCAGCCTACACGGTCTCTTGATCACTAATTCACTTACAATGATTGAAAATTGAGTTATATAATTAAGTATAAATTCTGCAAATCTTGTGGGTTTCTTAAAAATTAGAACAATTAATCAAAATGAAAGACTGCAATAAGTTAGAATTGATTAATTACCTAAACAATAGAGCGTCACTGATCTTAAAGAGAAAATCTGAACCTAATTCAAGCTAATCTTAATTTGCCTTTTCCTGTGCTTAGAAAATAACCATTTGCTTTCTCACCTTCAAAAATGTAGATGTCTACCTGCATTAATATCACAGAGCGGTGTGACGTTTATGTATTGGATAGCAAATAGGCCTAATTAATATATAAAATTATCATCATGGTGTCATGTTATCATGTTTTCTTAAAAAATTGACATTGTAAGCTAAATTGCTTGGCAGTGTTATGTAAAATAGGCTCTGGATTACAGCTATAGATGACTTTAGGAGACCATGAAGTATTATATTTTAATTATTTTACAGCTCATCTGAACATTTCGATGTTCAGATGCAAAAGTACATACTTGCATGTAGCAACACACCCCTATATTAAAAGCCAGTGGGGTAAGTACTGAAACAACTGCCCGTTGGCTTTAGTAATATGGGTTTTTATATCCAAAGTTTTCTGTTATTTTACTGTAATGGGAAACATTTAAATAATAACTGACCATGCAGTTCAGATACAACTGATACAAAGTAAATCAATGCTCAGTGTTTAAGGGTTTTAAAGAAATGGCTGTTTTTACCAGAGGTTTTATTACTCTTAGATCAGCAGGTCTGCCAGAAGAGCTTTGGGATTGGACTTTGTCGTTCCATCTACCTCCTTCATTCGTTATCCCAAAGATTTTTCCAATTCACAAGCCAGAATCTGCTCTGGAAAACTGAAAGACCACCTGGACGGCCATGAAAAGGGACTGTCCGCATATTCACCGATTTTGATTTATTTATTGTCCTGTTTTAGTATTATGTGTTTGTTTAATTCAGTGTTTTTGACTTGCCAAGACTTGCAGAACACTGATTTGCTTATTTATTCATCGGGTAATTTTTCTATCCCCCGCAGACCTCAATCGGCAGCAAAGATTTTGTAGAGACTACAAAAAAAGTTTTATCTGATTTGACTGCCGGAGGTCATTTACTGTTAAATGACTGTTGTATCCTCACTGTTTATGGATATACGAATGGTAATAATATAAACAAATGTAGGAGAGCTTCAGGACATACCATGGTCAACTCAAAAAAAGAAGCTGTTTCTTGCTTTTTGCATCTAAAGCTCCATTTAAGCTAAAGTTTTTCAGATAAAGTCCCCTGGAAACCTTTTAGGTATGCTACTGGAGGTGCAGGTTAGCAGTTTTGACTCTCCTTAAGGCAGTGCTTGATGTTTTAAATTTGTAAATCATTCTTGCAGATTAAATTGTAAAAGTCATTTAGAGTGTTTTGACAAAATGGTTTACTATAGTGAAACCCAGCGATTCATTTCTTTACAGTGGTGGTGATGTTAACCGAAGATCAGTGTCTACTACATTGATACAGCCATGTCATTTACTAACCAAAACCATCTGAATTTACTTTTTTTTTTTTAGCATCATCAACATTATATATAAAACTAGGTGGACATTGTACCCTTTTTTCGGTACTTACAGCCCCCTGTTTGTAGCGCTATGCCATGCATATGTTTTAAAGGGCCCAAATTTCAACATTTAATCTTTACTTCCTCTTTTTTTGCCTCTCAGGTCCATATTTATTAGTTTTATAGGTGCATATACCAAATACTGTCATCATTAGGATAAACATGTTGTTTTTGTGACTGTACCTTTAAAACTGATGCATGTAAGCTATTTATATTTTGATGGGCTGCACTTTATTACAACTGATTCAAAAAGCAGATCTGATGTAAACAGTGCTTATAACATCAGTGTGAACAGGTGGGACAAAACTGCTGCAGTATATACTTTTAACTTGGCAGTTTAACTTTTAACACAGTAAATGGTTTCTTGGCCGTTTCTAAGGGTTTTTTTTTAATAGCGAAGTTGCTGTTTTTTTTTTTACTTTGCCCTGCAATCTACCTCCTTCATTATTCCAAAGCTCTTTACAATCCAAGCCTGAATCTTCTCTGAAAAATTATAAGACTACTTGAAGGAGTTTAGAAGAGGACTGTCTATATAGACATTCATTTTGATTGCTACAGAGGCTCATTTATAACCCCTTTAGATGCGAAAATTAATATGACCATTTCAAACAATGTAACTATCACTGGCGACAACAAAGAGGAGAGGGGTAGAGTAGAGGAGTAGAGGAGGTCATGATGAAGTAGTACCCCATGATTTCCAGTGGTACTGCTCTGTGCCGTCGGTATCTGTAAGCCAACAGAGAACGTGTTTAATGTTGAACATAAATGAGCCTTAAATAAAAGAATATATGTTAATATGTTTTTTTTTGTGAAAACAAAGTTTGTGTTCTATATAGAATATTATATATATATATATATATATATATATATATATATATATATATATATAATATTACACAAACGTGCAGAAAATGTAGGGTCCATGAATGATTCAAAAAGAGTGCAGGAATGTGGAAAGAGCCTCAGAAGTCAGGTTTCCATCCCCACCACAGTGAACGAAATTACACTTTATTTATGCTGAAATATGGATTAAATCTCATAACCAACTAATCTGCTCTTTCGAAGTTTCTTTGTTTGAGGCTAAAGTTGTCAAAACTACGTTGAGGTAAGAAAAAAAAGCAGGACTCCTCTAGACAGTTTATTAGTCAGTTTATTAATACCACACAATTTTTTAAGATAAGATAAGATAGTCCTTTATTAGTCCCGCAGTGGGGAAATTCCCCACTGGGTGTTCTTCCACCCAACGATTCAAGACTAGTTGGCAATTGATCTTGTGATTATTCAGAATTATTTCCAGAATATTGTTCTGATCAACCACAAATTGTATAATTATGCTGACTAATTATGAGTGCAAAATAAAAACATGCCTTTGACTATTAGTTTTAAGTTATGAATTGCTTTTTACGTTTGTAAAGATGACTGTGTAGTACAACATCAGCAACCACAACTTCACTAATGATTAGACATGATTAGACATGTGTGCACACCGCTTATAAAACTGGTTGTCAAAAGCTTGTTTTTAGCTTGTAACCACCAGTAACCTGTTATCTTAGCTTAGTAACTGGGGTGTAAGCTTAACTGTGGGTGCCAGAAATGTCTTAGCTGATAGATTCAACTTGGGGAACATTGCCAACAGTGTGGCCTGCACTTCAGCTTCACTGTCTGCAGTGGCCCTGCTGTCAGCTGGTGGTCCTCACAATAAGGCCATTGTAACCCTTGTAACTGAGGAAACACATTTCTGCCATAATAAAGCCACCGCCTCGAACATCTGATTGGACGAGAGTAAATGAACCCCTGACAGTTTCTATGGAGACCAAGGATCCATGTGCCTGAGTTACAGGCTTCCTGGAAGTGCCCTAATGGCAGCATTAGGCGGAGCTTTTTCCCGGACGATGGAGCTCACGCTGTAAACTTGTGATGCTAGTTGATTTGGTTTCAAGCTCATTAGCCAACTGAGCAAGCAGGTTCTCTGGCCGTTCCACATATACACACCACAAACACAGGTGTCATGTTTCAGTAAATAATGGGACAAGACATGATCCGGGGCTTTTGTTGGCACAAAGTCTTTCACAGCTTCTTAATTTCCTCTCCAGCACTGGCAGCAGCAAGCCTGAACAGTAAATGAAAGCACATTTACTGCCTAAATCCAGTTTCAAAACAGGGACCAGTATCAGCTTTATTAAGAGAAAACGGAAGATCGGACATGGGACTCACTGTTTAATTTATCATGCCCTTTTGCCTTATTTTTGTGTTGGCCAGCCTCCTCCCTTTTCTTTTTTTCATTCAGCCTTTTCCTTTGTCTGAGCATGTCATGGGAATGATTGTGTTTGTACATGGCGGGGGCCGGGGGAGTTGTGTTGTCACAGATGCATGCAGCTGTTATCTGTATGTGTGCTTGGCCATTGCTCCCTCTGTAGGCCGTGTTTGGTAGTGTCCTGGCTGATTGTCTGGCTGGGCTGGCACAGATAAGTAATTGCAGTTGAAACGAAAATGACTCCCCTTAGGACACTTGGACGCTGTTAAGACTAAAGTGTGTTTTGTTAATGTACATAGAAGTACATTGACTGGTGTACGATGTACATAGACATAAGAATAGACATACGAATAGACTGTCTTCAGCATCAACAGTACATATGTGGATGCAGTATGTGAACATGTGTGCACAGTGTTGGGCCAGTGCAAAATGTGCAATAAATGCGCTATATGGACAAAAGTATTAGGACACCTGCTCATTTACTATACTAAGGGTATTAGAAAAAAACTTGATCCTGCTTTTGTTGGAGTGGCTCTCTGTACTGTCCAGGGAAAAAAGCTTTCTGATAGATTTTGGAGCATTGCTGTGAGGACAGGAGCATTCGTGAGGTCAGAATCTCATCCCCAACTCATCCCAAAAGCACTGCATGGAGCACCATCCATTATTCTAGAGAACACAGTTCCACTGGTGCACTGCCCAATTCTAAAGGGGCTATATACCCCTCTAGCTCATGCCAGGCATTATGGCATAGTGCCAATAGATTAATTTCTATCTGCTTCAGAGAGTCCTATCTAAAGGAGCTGAATGTGTTCATTAAAAGGACTGTCCACAAACATTTGGACCTATAGTGTAGATGCAGAGATAAATAGATGAACGTCTTGTTGTTGGGTATTGTGAGATTTTTTCTCTCATGTATCATTTGCTTTAACACACCTTTTTTTTTTAATTCTGCTAGGACCTCAAGTCCTATTGGTCGGCACATGCATAAACTATATAAGACCACATTAGCATGGCTAGCAGCCCTGTTGTGTTTATAACAGTGTCATAAAGGGAGTCATTTAAGGTTCAGTTGTTTTAGGGTGGGCAATATGAATATTAATTGAACATTATTGTGATCAATCTTTTTCTGAACAAGTGCATGTGTTATTAAAAGACTATAAAATACATCTAAACTCCTGTATTATGAAAGTATGAGAGTTTATAGCAGCACTATATGTATGTATATGGATGTATCCATTTGTTACAACTTTCACAAAATAAAATAGTGATATTTCTTATGTATTATAAAGATGTCAGCCAGTACCATAATGTCATAAATTTAGTCTCATCATATTGCCCACCCTTACTTTGTATAGTGTCTCCCCCACCCATATTTGCCACAATCAGTTTGGAAATGAAGTGCAGCACACTTCTGACTGCCCACGCTTTCCACCACTAACCATAGCACGAGGGCACAGCCACAATCCCAGCAGTGGAAGAAGCATCTCTTTAAATGCTAATCAGAGGGAGTTTTGCCATCAGAGTAGGAGAAGCTGTTGCCATTTTAGCCTTAAAGGGCAGCTTCTGTTGATGCACAAACCTCTGATGTCTCTCTCTCTCTCTCTCTAAAGGACAAGCTCACTCTCTTTCCATTTCACAGCAGTGGGGAGCAAGATGAATCACTCACTGATTACTCTGATCTTTGTATACGTTGAGTCACTTGATGTACATGAATGCAGAACCAATACATGCAATGCTGAATGGAGAGGGATAGGCGACTCTTGACCTTCAGTTTTGTAAATCGAACACTAAATCAAGTTTACACGATTTTCTCCTGTTCTGTATCTGTGACATGGGACAAACATGATGCTGATTGGGGTACATAAGCTCACATTAGCCTTGTAGCTCAAGGGCAGACATAAAGAACCAACTTTAGAGTTGGTCTAGAGGCAGTTGAATCCAGCTTTGTTTACATTTACATTTATGGCATTTAGCTGACGCTCTTATCCAGAGCGACTTACAAGGTTACCCGTATTACAGAGGTGGGTCAGTGTAGTGTTAGGAGTCTTGCCTAAGGACTCTTATTGGTGTAGCGCAGCATAGTCACCCAGACCTGGAATCGAACCCCAGTCTCCCACATAGTGTGGCAGTGGTGTTATCTGTTGCGCCACACCAACCACCACATATGTTGCACATAGGGTTGTTACGGTGTCACAGTTTTACAGGTTTTCATGGTGTATGATTGGACAGCTACTGTTTTCCAAAATACAGATTGAAATGCATTTTCATCTACAAGTTATAGTTCATCACACCAGTGTTTCTTGGACGATTTTAGCCATAACTTCAGCAATTTTGACTCAACACGGAAACACACGAGCTTTTCCCTCACATTTCTTTCTTCATAGCATTGATGGATCAGTTCTGTTTAACAGTTTGTTGTAAAAGCAGGCTCCACTGCTAATTAGTAATATTACACCCAGCAACTAGCCAGTGCACAGGAAACATACCATTATTAATGATAAATAAACAACCTTAAGAACATCTGACTGCTCTTTCACAGTCGTTCAGTCATTCTGAACAAAGCAGTTAAATGGTTCTTCAATACTGTGATAGCGTGAAACTGTGGTACTTTTTTTGGCTGAGTTATTATGCCAAGAAAAATGTAAGCCGTAACACCCCTAGTGGCACATCCCATTGATTTCCAGACCCTTTAAATTCATCACATTCTCTTGCTTATTTGCAGATATTCTGCTGCCAGCTGATTGCCCTCACAATGAGGCCCTTTATGATATGAGGAAAGTGTTATTAGTTGTTAGTTATAAGCCCCCCCAATAAACCACATCTGATTGGACGAGGCTAAATAAAGCCCTCTCAGTATTCATAGGGACCAAGGTAAAAAGAAAGAAAAGTCTTTGAGTTTTACATTTTAATGCTGAGGGCTGGAGTTGTCTATCCCTTATGTTAATAATTATATCTTTATCCTGCACGTCTGGGATGCTATGATGCTTTTTAGCCATTCTGCTTCTCAAAATGCAGAGTCGGTGTATGTATATTGCCTCTGTTTCTGTGTGAAAGCAATAGCAGACAGCAGCACGTGAGGGAAAGCTCTGTACAGGGAAACCCCACAGCAGCCCCACTGATTTCCTTCTGCAGATCTGGTTTCTGCTAATGCAGAGCAGCTGCTTCTATATGTACACACAAACATAAGTCCTGATCAGAACATTACAGTAGAGTGATTCCTGAAATAGCCTCCAATAACCTGTCAACAACAGAGCGAATGAAGGAATGACTTTTTCACTTGGGTCAGTTGTGAAGTCTGTTATAGTGTCTATGGATGTTACCATTACATCTTGCTTCTGGAATGCAGTGACATTTTAGCCTTGAACTTTTAGCACTACACTCAGACTCAGACATGTCCATCTCTGTATTTCTTTGAGTTGCCTGTGTTTCTTCGCAGCCTGACACCAATGTTTGTATGTGTCTCTGTGCTGCTCTCAGGTAAAAGTAATGACAGATAAGGAGTTGCTGTCTCTTGCCTGTGAGCAGTTCCTGGGTAAGTCAGTGATGGAAATTAAAGGGGTGGTCCTGCAGACGCTGGAGGGTCATCTCCGCTCCATTCTGGGTGAGTAAGCCCTGCATCTCTGAAGGGTTTTTAGGCGCCCATCTGTCTACATTTTAATCAGTGTTTCATTCCACACCAACTCTGCTAGACAAGGGTCTTGCATCTCTTAAAATCAGGGCCTTTTTAAAGGAGCTTAAAAATCAGATAGCTCCTAATATTGGCTGAATATGATTTTATATTTCTTCTCCAGTAGGTTTTGATAAAAAGACCCATATTCTACAGTTTTCTTGTATTCTATATTTTTCCCTGAGGTCCTTTTTTATGCCTTCAGGATGGGTATAAGTTAAATGAGCTCTGTGTTGATTGGCTGTCTTGCCAATCAACACATTAGGACAACTGCAATATGAATGGCAGGGGCAGAACTGTGGCATGCTGAAATTGTATGGACAAAAGTATTGTGACACACCTCTTAATCATTGGTATATCTATCATCGTTGCCCAATGACAAACATGAATCTCCAAAATGGTGACTGTACTGTGGAAGGCAATATGTTGTTACCTTTGAATGGAAGTTGATTTTAAAAAGAGCAATTTGTAGTGAATATATATACTGGTACTTTGTTTTTGTTTTTGCTGTAGTACACTGTACTAATGGTGTGTGTCATAATGATGACCTGGCCTTTTTAACTGAGGTATAAACCTGTGATACCATTTGTAAAATATTGCACAGGTTTTTAATTAGAACAGAAAAGGGTGACAGCAGTGTTTACTGGTTGCTTGTGCTTCCCTTGTGCTGATATATCACTTCTAGTGTGACCTCACCTACTATATTATTCACGCACAGTTCCAGCCTCAGTCATATAAGATACTGACGCTTCTGGTGTAACAAATAATTAAATGCTGAAATCCAGCCTCAAACTAAATGCGATGAGCTCAATGGCTCATCTGTGTAATGTGGTGTAATGTCGTCATACTGACCTCAGCCCTCTGCTTGTAGGCACTCTGACAGTGGAGCAGATTTACCAGGACAGAGACCAGTTCGCCAGTCTGGTGAGGGAGGTGGCTGCTCCTGATGTAGGCAGGATGGGCATTGAGATTCTCAGCTTCACTATTAAGGTAACCACTACACAGCAAGAACCTGATATTTAATCCTCTACTGAAACAATTACGTAAACACGACCAGTTGTTTGTTGGTTATAGGTCTAGAAAGTTCATATAGATGGATGCTTTAAAAAGCATGTAAAAATCATAAAACAATTAATTGCTGGCTCTCAAGCAAAATTGATCTCGGTGTGAAAATACTGTGACCTGGAAAAAAATGTCCCTCCTTCTTTGGTCTATATCTATATGCAAATATATTTGATTTATAAAATGTATATTTTTTCCTCATAGGATGTCTATGACAAAGTGGACTATCTGAGCTCGTTGGGAAAGACCCAGACAGCAGCCGTGCAGAGAGATGCAGACATTGGAGTGGCAGAGGCTGAGAGGGATGCAGGAATTAGGGTGTGTGTGTTTTTGTATTGTGTGTATATGTGTATATATGGTGTGTGTATACAGTGGGGGAAGAAAGTATTTAGTCTGTCACCAATTGTGCAAGTTCTCCCATTTAAAAAGATGAGAGAGGCCTGTAATTGACATCATAGGTAGACCTCAACTATGAGAGACAAAATGAGAAGAAAAAAAATTGAGAAAATCACATTGTCTGATTTTTAAAGAATTTATTTGCAAATAATGGAGGAAAATAAGTATTTGGTCAAAGGTTCATCTCAATACTTTGTTTGTTGGCCCATTCCTCCATGCAGATCTCCTCTAGAGCAGTGATGTTTTGGGGCTGTCGGCGGGCAACACAGACTTCCAACTCCCTCTAAAGGTTTTCTATGGGATTGACATCTGGAGACTGGCTAGGCCACTCCAGGACCTTGAAATGCTTCTTACGAAGCCACTCCTTTGTTGCCCTGGCAGTGTGCTTGGGATCATTGTCATGCTGAAAGACCCAGCCACATTTCATCTTCAATGCCCTTGCTGATGGAAGGAGGTTTGCACTCAAACTCTCACAATACATGGCCCCATTCATTCTTTCATGTACACAGACCGGTCGTCCTAGTCCCTTTGCAGAGAAACAACCCCAAAGCATGATGTTGCCACCCCCATGCTTCACAGTTGGTATGGTGTTCTTTGGATGCAACTCAGCATTTACTCTCCTCCAAACACAACGAGTTGTGTTTGTACCAAACAGTTCTACTTTGGTTTCATCTGACCATAAGACATTCTCCCAATTCTCTTCCCGAACATCCAAATGCTCTCTAGCAAACTTCAGACGCGCCCGGATATGTACTGGCTTAAGCCGGGGAACACGTCTGGCACTGGTGGCATAGTGTGTTACTGACGGTAGCCTTTGTAACATTGGTCCCAGCTTTCTGCAGGTCATTCAGTAGGTCCCCCCGTGTGGTTCTGGGATTTTTGCTCACCGTTTTTGTGATCATTTTGACCCCACGGGCTGAGATCTTGCCTGGAGCCCCTGATTGAGGGAGATTAGCAGTGGTCTTGTAGGTCTCCCATTTTCTGATTATTGCTCCCACAGTAGATTTCTTCACACCAAGCTGCTTGCCTATTGCAGATTCAGTCCTCCCAGCCTGGTGCAGGTCTACAATTTTGTTTCTGGTGTCCTTCGACAGCTCTTTGGTCTTCACCATAGTGGAGTTTGGAGTGTGACTGTTTGAGGTTGTGGGCAGGTGTCTTTTATACTGTTAACGAGTTCAAACAGGTGCCATTAATACAGGTAATAAGTGGAGGACAGAGAAGCCTCTTAAAGAAAAAGTTACAGGTCTGTGACAGTCAGAAATCTTGCTGGTTTGTAGGTGACCAAATACTTATTTTCCACCATTATTTGCAAATAAATTCTTAAAAAATCAGACAATGTGATTTTCAGAATTTTTTTTTCTCATTTTGTCCCTCATACTTGAGGTCTACCTATGATGTCTCTCATTTTTGTAGGTGGGAGAACTTGCACAATTGGTGACTGACTAAATACTTTTTTTTCCCCACTGTATACAGGTGAACAGTTTCCTCAGTTTGTAATTCAATTAAGAAATGGCAATTAACAGGAACATTGGAGGTCAAGTTAAAGTCTAAATTGCTCCTAGGATTGCTAGATCAGAACCCCCATTTGACTACAGCATTCCTTTCGGAAAATTTAGCAGACTCTGGAGTGGTGGTGTGCAGTGCTACTGTGCAGCGACACCTCCACCAATATGATCGTCATGAGAATCTTTTTGGTGTAAAAAGTCATAGAAGTGTGTAAAAGAATGGACATAAATCCCCCAAACAAGAACTGAAAGACTCCTAGCTGCTGCTTTGTTTACCAGCGTGTTACCTGCCTAAGGGGGTGTTACGAAGACCATGCAGAGTTTGGGAACCTTTTACTTTTTTATTTTGAAACTGTAAAAGAAAATAGAAAATGTGACTAGGGGTGTCAACAGTTTTGCATGTACAAGTCCCTACATCACATTTAAACATTGTTTACTCATGTTGCGTCTGGCAGAGCCCTATCTGACCTTCAGCAAACATATCAACCAAGTTCATTTGATTTAAACTGATTTAGTCTGCCCTCTAACTGACTATTGCTCATTTTCTCTTTCTCTCTCTGCAGGAGGCAGAATGCAAGAAGGAAATGATGGATGTTAAGTTCCTAGCAGACACTAAGATGGCTGACTCAAAGCGCGAGCTGGAGATGCAGAAAGCATCCTTCAATCAAGAAGTCAATGCAAAGGTATCAGAGTTATGTTGTGCTTTAACCAAAGACACAGAGACACCCATATTCACTATTTGTGTGGAATTGGCCTTAACCTTAGGCCGACTAGTAAATTGGACTGATTTGTAGGTGTGATTTGTGATTGTGGGCATGTCTCGCCAGGGTATATAGTCTGTTGTGTGGTGTCTACCTCTTTGGTTGAAGATTTTTATCTGCTGCTCTTGTTCTCCCTTTCCCTTTCTATTGCTCGTCTCCAACCCTGGAAGAACATGAAGGAGTCAGTGGAAAGAGTAGAGAGAACAAGTTGTAATTGCAGATATATGACAGCTGATCCACTCCAATGTCATCAGAAATTAATTATGGAGTAATTCAGCCAATCACAGTATTTACTTACAATCACTGCTGGTAGCCAATCACAGTTGCTGCACAAGACCAGTCTCATCTTATATATTATTTTACATCAGAAAATACAAAATGCAGCAAAAGAGAAACACAAAGTTGAAGCATACACTATATGGACAAAAGTATTCGTATGAATGCTCATTCATTTTTCCTTGTAAAATTATAGGTTTTAAAAGATTCTCTGCTTTTGTTAGAGTAACTGTCTCTAATGTTCAGGGAGGGCTTTGTACTAGATTTTGGGGCATTACTGTGAAGATTTGAATGCATTCAGCAACAAAAGTGTTAGTGAGGCCAGGATGATGGGTGATGGGTGACCACCTTATTCCTAACTCCCCAACTCCTCCCAAAAGTATTGGATGTAGAACCATCTGTCATTTAAGAGAACACAGTTTCACTGTTCCACAGCTTAAAGCTGTAGGACTTAATTGCCCTTGAGCCCTCATTTGGCATTAGGCATGGTAAACCAATAGCCTCGTGCGTATCTGCTCCACAGAGTTCTATTCTATTGGCAGGGCTTCTCTACAGGGACTAGGTAGGCAGTGTGTGCATTTACCATTGTCAGCCATGGGTGCAGCTTAAAGTAGCTGAATGCATTCATTGGAAGTTGTGTCCACAAACATTTGGACATATAGTGTAGGTGATGCATTGTCTGTACAGTTGTTGCTTTTCAGTTTTTCAATATTTGATCATTTATCATGATTTATTGATTTTAGTTGATTTTTATTTTGTTAAATCAAAGAATTGAACTTACCTGGGGACAAACTAAGTAGAGCAGGAACCATCACCAAATAGTGCTGCCCTCCAGACCCTGAATCTGTCTTTTTTTCTCTTCTTCTCTCTCAGAAAGCTGAGGCTCAGCTGGCATACGAACTGCAGGCAGCTAAGGAGCAGCAGAAGATCCGTTTGGAGGAGATTGAAATTGAGGTGGTGCAAAGGAAGAAACAGATCACCATAGAGGAGAAAGAAATCGTCCGTACTGATAAAGAGCTGATCGCCACGGTGAAGCGGCCAGCTGAGGCAGAGGCCTATAAGATGCAGCAGCTGGCAGAAGGACAGAAGTACGTATATTCGAGAAAAAAGGAGGAGCTAGAAAGATAATTTGAGCTAATAGTGAGGATATACAGTGGAGACTGGAGGCATTACATTGTAGAAAAGGACAAGCTCAGAAATCTCTATTGTCTTCTGTCCTCACAGAGTAAAGAAGGTGCTGACGGCGCAGGCAGAAGCAGAGAAGATCAAGCGTATAGGTGAGGCAGAAGCTGCCTCCATTGAGGCGGTGGGCAAGGCTGAAGCAGAAAAGATGAGGATGAAAGCTGAGGCCTACCAGCAGTATGGAGAGGCAGCAAAAACTGCTCTGGTGCTGGAGGCACTGCCAAAGGTATGAGTCAATGAATGAATGACAACGTATAGATAATATTTTATTTGGCATTTCAGTGTTTTTATGAGTGCAGTGTTTATTAAAAAAAATAGATACAGGCATAAATAAAAACCTGCTGTTTTTGGCTGCGTTCAAATGCACTTTATTTACACCAGTATATTATGCAGGATCAGAAACCACAAGAAGCAAGAATATTAGAAATTACTTAACTACTACTGCTGAACTAATTACTACAGCACCATGGTTTTAGGCAAGTGGGTGCTGTAGGCATGCAGTTTAAAAAATAATCAGTACAATTGAGCTTTTTTTATTTGTTTACTACAAGTTTGGTCCTTGGTTTAAATTTACGGCAAGGGTATAAATGTTTATTTATAAAGGCATTTTAACATAAATGATTTATTATTGTTTTATTTATACATTTATAAATGCCTAATTATTTTAAAGTATGTACAACCACTAAAATTGTTGAAAATTAAAGTTGAAAAGGTGTAAAAACTAGGGACGCACCAATCTGATACTAGGAACGGATATCTGTCATGATACAAACAGAATTAGCTGGATTGGGTATAGGATAATTAGTCTGATCCAAAAGACCGATCCATTCACAGAACCCGATTCTCGCGCCGCTGGTATTCTAGGCTTCATAACCTAAGTTCAGAATAACATGCATCATACACAGACATCATATATATATATATATATATATATATATATATATATATATATATATAATCATAGAAAACAGCAAAATTCCCCCCTATTCAACAAGCATGGTGCCCTCGACCTGTCATCAACTATCAGATGCAGATGCGCAAAGTTCATGTATTGGTATCTGTATCGGAACAGAAAAAGATGGATTGGTGCATCCCTAGTAAATATATAAACTATATAACATTTAAAATAAATAAATTAAAAACATTAATTCAGAAGTCTGTATTAAAATATGTTGTTTGACTTGGTACTTAGAAGAACAGTTGGAAGAACAGAGATTTGGTTGCTGGTTACAGGTAAACTATTCTAATTAGCCACTGTATAGATTTGAGATGAACCTAGAAGAGTAATGTCCAGTCTTTATTAAAAATATGTAATGTTCAATCAATTTCTTGACAAACGGATTACATCTGGAGGAAGTGACAAATTATGTAAATCTTAAATTTCTTTTTTTTAAGGGATTGTCTGTTGCATACATTTTACCTTTAAAATACTGTATACTATTATAATACATACAAATAAACATAAATGCAGAGATCAGTTGTATATGCTGAACATGTTGTGGGCCAATGAAGTTATTTGTTGGTTAGAAGAACACAGAACAGCACAGTTAGAATATCACAGGTTTGGTTGTTCACTTCTCTGTAAACTCATCAGTAGATACTGGCCTTTCTCAAGGGGAGCTTTGGAAATGGCTAAGCTAACAAACTGAACGGTCACAGTGTACGGTTTGTTAGTGTTTATTTTAATGATCTGTGGCCAGAACATGTTCTAAAGAAAGGCCCAGTCAAATCTATTTACCTGTTTTTTTTAAATGCCTTTACACAGCATAAGATGACTTTTACACCGTACCCTTAGAGTTAAGAGAATCCGACACTTTAAACACATGGAGCTCTTTCTAATGACTCAATGCATTTTTCTCTGCACAGATTGCTGGGAAAGTGGCAGCACCACTGGCCAGAACCATGAGATTGTCATTCTTAGCGGTGAGGGCAGCCGTGTGACCGGGGAAGTGAATCGCTTGTTGGCTGAACTGCCCGTCTCTGTTAATGCCCCTCACAGGAGTGGACCTGTCAAAGGTGAGAAACACTGACTGCGAATCAATCAATGGGTTTTAATTAGTGGTGTCATTCATTTAAAACGTTTAATAGCGTTAATCACAACAGTATTCTGTGATTAATTCAGTTTATTCACAAGTTAAAATATTAGCTAGAGGGGGACAAATAAATGGCTTAATATACTGTCTAAAGGCATCTGAGTTTTTTCTGTCTTTTAATTACTCAGTGTAGGGTTGAGAACTTCAAACATGATGAAGCTCGGTCACAGATGTTTAAATAGAAAAACGCAGAGAGAGAGAGAGAGAGAGGAGAGAGAGAAGAGGGAGAGAGAGAGAGAGAGAGAGATAGAGAGAGAAGAGAGGAGAGAGAGAGAGAGAGAGAGAGGAGAGAGAGAGAGAGAGAGAGAGAGAGAGAGAGAGAGAGAGATGAGAGAGAGAGAGGAGAGAGAGAGAGAGAGGAGAGAGAGAGAGAGAGAGAGAGAGTTATAAGTTATGAGATTTAATAAATAAAAAAACCTGCTAATACGACACTGGGCTCTGTAAAAAAAGAGAGAGCTACGGGAACAAGTAGGGGACAAACTTGGTAAGATGATTAATTTGCAATAAAGTTGGCAGTGTTGACAGCACTCATTTTATTGTAATTTCATTCTCATAGAACAGGAGAGTGCATGAGACTAGATTTAGAATATAGTACTTTCTGTAGTTTATTTAATATCAACCAAAGTAGAAATGAAATATGATAAAGCTGCGTACGGCTGAGGCTCCGTGTATTTTTGTTCTTTCTGTGTTGAGTTAGACGTAAGTTTGGATTACTGGATAGGAACAAACTTCAACAAGTCTGTTTTTCACATTGCAGATCCCCTTGCTGCAGAAAATGACCAATCCTCAAGCATGAAGACCCCCCACACCCCCTCAACTCTTTGGCCTTTGCAACACATCAGTTTCAGAGCACTCTTAAATGCCTTTGTAAGAAACACTTGAAAACAGAACTCTCTCTCTGTTATGAAAGAGATTTTATTTGACCAGACCTCTGGTGCCTTACAGTTATAGGACCAGACTACCTGCATGTGCCATTGTGTTTAGTTGAATTACATTTATGATTATTCTCATCTTCCCATGCTAGTTCTGACGTCCTTTTAAAATTCCGTTTACTGGTAAACATTTTGTGTATACTGTCTAATTCATACCATTACAAAGTAACAGTTTTCAGGAAATCAAATTCACTATCTTGACATGATGGAGAACTTGTGGGGGAAGGTTTCGGTTTCACCATTCATCTCCTAAACAATATGCTGGTTTCGACAAAGTGCTGGTTCAGCCTTCGTGCTTAGAGAAACATTACTACTGGGCCCATTTCTTGCCGTAACTGTAGTTAATTGAAATGGCTGACATGACATAAGGATAATCAGTGCTAGGGGTGGTTATCGAGATATCTTTGATGTTACCCACTGAATTACTTCAGTACAATCAAACTCAAGACTGCTGTATGCATAGAATTACTGGCAGCTCCTTACACACCTTACTCATTTCTATTCGAGTAGCTCCACAGTTGAATGCGCTACCACTATGGTCCATGGGTTACAAGTTCAAAGCCATTCCACTTTGCCATCAGCACCCGGAGTCAGAGAGAGCACAACTGGCTGTTCTTTCTCAGGGGGATAGACTGCACTCCCTCCCCTCATTACCCTCAAACGATGTTGGCTGTCACAGGCGTCTGTTAGCTGTTGCGGTGGAGCTGGGAACCTGGCATTTTCCTTCGAGTGCATCAGCTGCAATTCGAAAAGAGGCAAGTGACTGGCTTCTCATGTATTGGAGGAGACATGTTGAGTCCATAAGTCCCTCCTAGTTTCAGGAGCATTGCTAGTCCTTGAAGGAGCTACAAATGGGTGGATTAATTGACAGTACTAAATTCTTGGGAATTGGGAGAAAAAGGAAAACATTTGACAAGCAAAATGTATTTAATCATTGGCTTCTTGTGCTTGTTAGCAATGTTAGCCTTGTAGTTTCAACACTAAACTAAAGAAGCAAATGTTCGGTTTTAACCCAAACATCGACTAACTTTTTAATCTGGGAAATTGTATAAACTTTCCCACTTTCAATTACTAATTTTAAAGATGATTTTTAAAAAACAAGGAACTGTTTAGGAATCAGGACCGAACTCAAAGTGTTTGTACTGGTATTGAAAAATCCTGAACGATACCCAGCCCTAGTCAACATGTTGCTTTTTTTTTTTTTTTTTTTTTTTAGTTTACATTCACAAAAGGGATCAGCTGCATACGTTTCTGCTA
Organism: Salminus brasiliensis; assembly: GCF_030463535.1. NCBI lineage: Eukaryota > Metazoa > Chordata > Actinopteri > Characiformes > Bryconidae > Salminus > Salminus brasiliensis. Next base: position 9,764,048 of record NC_132878.1, on the reverse strand, counting down.
TTTTAGCACTGCAGAAGTTCAGTGAAAAACGCTTGCTTACATTTAGTATACTCTGGAATGAATGAATCTCTCGCTGGAAGATTAATTCATTTCACTGTTTGTAACACATGTTCTGCTTGGTCTGTGTATAATATGTTGCATTAATAAGCGCATTGTACGTAGACTACAGCCAATATGCAAAGCATTGCTGAAATGGCAGCAATATCAGCGATATGCATGCCAGATTTGTAAGTGTACCAGTAATGCATGCACACGGGTCTGTTGAGGGAACTGATATAGAATTAAATGGCGGCCAGATGAAATATATATGAGGTAAGAAGGTTTAGTTTTTGAGTTCTTGTTTTGTGAAGATCCTGTAAATGAATGTACACATTGACGTTTCTAGGACACATCTTTGTGACTTTATCTTCAGCCTTCCTGTCACTGAGTTTTATAAGCTTTCACTCTTATGCAGAAGTTCAGATGTTCTACATATGAGATCTTAATATCTGAGTCCACTTTGATGGTCGTTTTATTGTTGCTGTGAAGTGTTTATATGTTACTCCTGCAGATTTATGGATTTTCTCATGTCACCGTCATTTGTGCCGACAGATATCATCATTCTTTTAGCTGTTTAGTTGCGTTTTTAACAACGAATTTGATGTCACCAAATGTGTCTACTGGAATAAAAGCTATTTGCCAAATAGCTAAAGGAATTTGTAAAGGGGAATTCCACAAATTGCTGCATACATCAGTGGTGGAGAGGTTAATGTCATTCAGGGTGGGTTTGGTGTGAAATGATGAGGACTTGATGATTACAGTTAGGAACCAGGGTGGGATGTCTGCTGCTAAAATGTTGCCATTCTATTCTATATTCTGATTCTATACCTTATTCTATACCTGTATTCTTTTTAGTTCTTTTTTAGTCTTTAATGAAAGTAGTAAAGTAGTGATAAACCTTTACCGTTTTATTTTCCATAGAACATCCTGCATATACCCCTCCAACATTTACTGTATGAAAAAAAAATATAGAACAAGTCATAACATTAATCTTTAGTCAGTCTGTCACTGCATTTTATATGCTTTCACTCTTTTCTGACATTTTCTCACTGATTTCACACCACACCACTCTTAGAATGATGTAGTTTTCATCTTAACCATCCAGTTATGCAGAACCTAAAATTAAAAAAAAGGTGGAATTACCTTTTAACTATAAATTAACTATAAACAGCTTTGTGCTACTTTCAACAATCAGTATGTAGAGTTCATGATTGTCTTGTAGGGCTGGTAGAGTAGTTCTGGAATAACTGAGTGGAGAGTAAAAGTGATGCTGACCGCTAATAGTCCCCATTCAGCCATACACAGTAGTGCTTACTCCTCCTCCGGCTGCCACATTTGCACTGTTTTGAAGAGTTGCTAAGGTTAAGAAGCTAGGACATGTAGCCTATCAAATAGCCATAGACTGTAAGTAAATAGTTTTGTTCTTTGCTGGGAATTGATAATCACCTAGATTAGATAGATTACATGAACTAGATTAATATTAATATTGATAATCAACTCGTTCTATATAGTTGCTATATATGTTTCAAGTATTGGTCTTGTACTTATTCATGTTTAGTCTTTTCTTAATGTTATTCAGCGCTTGTACAATGTGAAAATCAGATACTCTGAACTTGGGCAGTTCCTTAAATATCCTTTTGAATTTTGAGACTTTTTAGCATTGAGGGGTCTGAAGGCTTTCAGTGCAGCCCCAAGCAGTGTCCTGTTCCAGTTCCAAGCATACTTTAGCTCTTGCACAAAGACAAGAAAAAAGCAGAATTTATACATTTAAAAGTACTGAACTGTCACTGGGGTTGTATGCTACACCTTTGGTACCTTTTTCACAGGGTTTTTGGAGGTTGTTTTTTCCCTTCATTTTTTGAATTTTTTGGAATCCAGTTACCTTCCATTGACTCCAATATATTCATCTTCTATTAATTCTATTTAAAAGAAAAAATAAGTTATAAAAACAGGCTATAAAAGGGTACAGCTACCCTTTTAAAGTACACAATTGGCCTTGAAGACCATATTGTACCTTTGAGGGTTAATGTCAGAAGTGCAAACTCTGTCGATGCCAAATGGTTTAATTCATGGCTAAAAAATGGGGTTAGAGTCCAGCCCAGTTTTTGCAGATTTTTCTGCAGCAACAGACCTGCTAAACCTGTCAGATAACAGGCGAGTTGAATCAGGTGTGCTTGAGCAGGATAAGCAGGAAACTGCACCAATCTGGCCCTCTAGGACCGGAATTGCCAAAATAATTAAATAAATAAAAATAAATTATAACATCAAAACAGTAACTTTACAGGTGAAACTTTACAGGTTTTTTATTGAAGTCTTTACTTTTATGAATGTTAATGTAACAAAATGTGAGCATTTCAAGCTTTTCTATTGGTCGTTTCATCACAAAATATTTACACAGTGTAAAGAACAGAATTTAAATAATGGATAATATGGAAATTGGCTTGATATAGCAGTGTTTATGTACACAGAATAATATTATAATACTGTAACAATAAAGGTCTAATAGATAGGAGCTGGAACAGGACACAGATATAGGCTGGTTTGAAAACGTTGAATTCAGAAGTTTTTGTCATTCTTTGGGGATTAAAAACTAATCTTTAAGTGTTTAATATCATTTGACATTAGTATGCCAAAATAGTGCAAACAGGACTTTTTTTGTTTGAGTTTCTACATTTTAGCAAAATTTCTAACAAATTCTATCTGATATTTCTGAGAAATACTAGAAAAAAAAGTACCAATCCATCACTAAATATCATTAGCCTCCCTCTGTTATTTGTTACTAGATGCTGTAAAAAATACCGAGAAAGACTGTGCGACATTGTGTGACGTCAGCCCCTACTAACCCATGCGTTTGACTGCCTTATCAACACCTTCTGGTTGCGTCTTTGGAGAGTTGTTCCAGTTCAGGTTCAGATTCAGGTGTGTTGTATAGTTTACAAAGCTCATACTGATGTGAGAATGCAACAGATGACCAAACGTGAAATGCCTTTAGTTACTTACTGTATACCTATACCTCTCCCATGTAATGGATGAATATATATATATACACATATGTCATGAATATAAAACACCTGTAGAAATTTGTCTGATCACTCATGATAATAAAAATGTGTCTGTTGAAAGCTCATGCCTCTTTTCTCTAGGTTACGGTTGTGGGATTCTGCAGAACAGTGTTCGTATTAGGTGATGCCTCACGATTGACGTATAGTCTGTGTTTGCAGTGCATGTCTTATTGCTTCATTTTATTTTTTGCTCCGATCTAGATCCATGTTTGTAAGTGACCCATCTCTTCTTTCTGGTGCATCATCATGCTGAAAGTATCGGGTGGGTACTAGAAGATGGGTAAGATGAGTTCCAGAAGGGATGCACATGGTCAGCAACAACATGCAAACAGGCTGTGGCATTCAAGCCATGGTTGATTGTATTAACCCAAACTCAGTGTGTGCCCAGATGACATTCCTACACCATTATACCACCTCCACCAGCCTGGACTGTTAATAGAAGGCTGGTTGAGTCAGTGGATTAATGCTGTTGGAACCAAATGCGGACCCTACTGTCTGTAGTGAGGGGTTTCAGAAATGGAGATGAGACCAGGCTACGTTCCTCCAGTCTTCTACTGTCCAGATTTGGTGCAGCCTCAGCTTTCTGTTCTTGGCTGAAAGAAGTGGAACTTGAGTTACTCAGAGTTCCCCTTCCCTGCCTCAGCTTACAGTGAGCATGGTCTGCACTTCGCAAGGCATCTTTCGTGCCCAACTGCAAACCAGTGTTTGAGGCTGTATTAAAGGCTGTATCCTGTCTTCTGGAAGAGCAGAACATTCAGACAATGCTGATCTACTGGTTCTTTTAGTAACTCTCTCTGTTTGTACATTCTGGACCAGAATTTCCATATCGCTGCATCCCGACAAACAAATAGAGCGGCTAAACACTGTATATCTTATGCTTTAATACATTTAATGTAAGGTTTGCAGCAACTCATTAACTCATCCACAGAGTATTATAATTTTAATTTAGTAGAAAAACACAGAAGAGACAGACAAAGGTCAAACATTATAAACTCTTTGGGTCAATTTCATGGTCATGGATTAAGCCTAGTCTTGGGACTTGGCACTAATTTGCTGATAATTGGAATCGCCCATCTCCAGGCTCTGGAGGGCACTTTCAGGCTAATTCACTCCGCTCAGCTTAGAGGGGTAGAGGAAGGGACTGGTCCAGGCCAGACTGAGGCTGAGGCTCGTGGAATCACCTTTAAGGATCCATTATGAGTCCAAGTTTAGGCTTTATGTAAGTCTGTAAAATCAGCACTGCATGACCCAAAATGTGTGCAGGACCAGCTGTGACATGTAGAAATGGGACGTAACGAGACAGAAAAACATTTTTAAAAACAAATATGTGACTATCAGGAAAAAGAAAATTACATCCATACTGTTTTCACAGCTTGTAAAGCTTTGAGGATTAAATTCCCTCAGAGCCATCATCAGAGGCCTAACTCCGAAATACTCCAACTATCAGTGGAATTGTCTTTCACCCACATTCCCATGGAAGCCGCGCCATTCCGACGGTCCATTATATTGGTCGGTGCACAGTGTCGTACCACAGTCCTGGACAGCTGGGAAAAATGGAGGTCTAACGTCCCTCTCCAACCCAGAGGGCAGATGGTCATGTTGGGGCTGACCCTGCACAGCCTTGCTTGGACTTCCGGTGATCACGGCCCGAGCATGGATCCGGTTCAGTATGTCAGCCAGTGGCCGAGGTGGGCCTAGGTGGTCAAAGACGGAGCCCATCTCCAGACTCCGGAGGGCACTTTCAGGCAGATTCACTCTGCTCAGCTTGGGGGGTAGAGGGAGGGACTGGTCCAGGTCAGGCTGAGGCTGGAGCTGAGGTTGAGGTTGGTGGAGTTTGGTCTGGATGGGGTAGGCCGGGTGGGCAGCTGCAGGGCTGTGGAGTCCTTGCCCGCGGTGCTGCTGCTGCTGCTGAGGCACCACCAATGTACGGCCACCTTGGGATGGATGTCGGGGCAAACTCAGCTCTGCGAGGGGCGACAGGGACGGAGAGCTGTGGGCTACTGGTAATGAGGGACACATGTACTGGAGACTGGAGAGTCTGGCTGGATCAGGCCTGGACAGAGGAGCAAATATAAAGAACCACATTAGCTTTAAGAAATGCTCCTAAACAGGGAATTTAAATGGCAATTTTAATCCAAATGTTTGTGGACACCCCTTCTAATGAATGCATTCAGCTACTTTGACTTGCACCCATTGCTGACACAGATGTGCAAATGCACACAAACACAACTTGTGTAGTCCCTATTTTTATTCCGAAATTTAGTTGTGCCCACGACTTATTAAGGCATAGGACCAAGATTCTAACTTGGGGCACAACTCAGTAAGACAAGATTTTGTTCCCAAGCTCCACTAAGTTGAGGCCACAACTTATATATTTAATTTCCTTGCCTTACTAAGTCATGGCCACAGCTTTTATGATCTCATTCCAAGGCCTTACTAAGTTGTGGCCACAACCTAATTACCTGCTCCCTATGCCTTACTAAATTATAGGCATGATTTAGGATCTTATTCTTTTGCCTGACTAAGTCGCAGCCACAACTCAATTATCTCATTCCAACGCCTTAGTAAGTCATGGCCTTGACTTAATTATGGTCATGATTTAGGATCTTGTTTATATGCCTGACTAAGTTGTGGCCACAACTTAATTATCTCATTCTAATCCCTTACTAAGTAGAGGCCGTGGCTTAATTTTATTTATGCAGGATGTCACCAGCAGGGCTCCATATCAAACCCTACAAAGTGAGTAAATTAAGCAGACTTGTTAGTGTGGTTTCTGATACTGTAAGACATAATCTAAAGTATGGGTAAAATTCAGGCTTGCTGCTACGGCTTTTACTAGTTGCATGGTTGTCATTTATCAGGCGATTTGTTATCAACAAGTAGGAAACCTCAAACTCTGAACATGACTTTCATGTTAGGGTAAGGGAAATAAATTTGCAAAAGTGATATTTTGAATTATGATTCATCACCAGGCTATCACTTGAAACCATCAGACCAATGTAGGGCTACAGCTGGACACCTCACCTGCTGGAGTCTCTGTTATTAGAGTTGAGTGTGTGTTGGGGGTGATGGGACGTTGGGCTCAAGCTCCAGACCTCCTGTCCAGAACCCCCATTCATAAAGGCTGATATGAAGGGGTTGGAGATGACTGTGGATGGAGCTTTAACATCTAGTGGGTGTAACACACTGCTGGATTCCACTGAGCTGGAGACCGTTTCATCTGCTTCCTCATCGGTGTCCAAAGGCCCTGCTGATACGACACAAAATAAGTGAATTTGGAAGGAAATGTGAGAAAGAAATTTCTGGCAACAGTGTTGCAGATCCACACATTATATGGACAAAAGTATTGGGACACCTGCTCATTCATTGTTTGTCATTCAATAGAAATCAAAGACTATCAAGCAAAGAGTCCAGAATCCTGCTTTTGTTTTTAGAGTCCAGGGAAGAAGGCTTGCCACTAGATTTTGGAGAAGCACTGCTGTGAGGATTTAAATGCATTCAGCAACAAGAGCGTTAGTAGGGTCAGGATGTTGGATGGATGATCACCACCCCACCTCATCCCCAACTCATCCCAAAAATATTGGATGGAGCACCATCCATCATGCTTTACAGCTCAATGCTGGGGGGCTTTATACCTATTAGCCCACGCTGAATGCATTTATTAAAAGGGGTGTCCACAAACATTTGGACATGTGATGTGTGGCTGTATCTGTGATCATTGTTTTGCTTTGTAAAATGTAATATAGAGAATATAGTATGAATATGGTTGTTATTCCCTGTCTAATTTGCCATTCTTGATATACATGAAGGTAGTGATGGGAAGAGAAAGATGAGTATTTGACTCAATACTGCCCCCTGCTGAATGCCATTTTACAACACCGTCGAGCCAACAGATGAATTAAATTACTCTTAAATGTAGATGTAACTGAGTAATGAGTAGTGTGATACTTTTACAATTACGATTTACGATTACAGTACTGCTGTATATAAGATGGCTACTATTAGGTAAGCTGTGTTTTGTTATTTTGCTGTAGTATTTTACTATCAGTGGCATAACGCGATACAGCATAATATGGCTGTAAATGTGTGCCATTATAAGCACATCCATGGTTGTACACGGACTGCAGTGTGCAAAAGTAGCATTTTGTATATCATGGTTTATTGATATTGATAAGAAATGTGAAAATTTAACCTCAAAAGTTTAACCTTAGTGCTTTTCTGTTTTTGAAACTTCACATTTACTCACCCTCCAATCAGACATGGGATGGATCGTAGATTAAATTTGTATGTCTTAATCTAATCAGATTGAGTGTGTAAGCAACTTTGAGGAAAAAATGCTGCTGTGGCTCAGTGGTTAAGACAAGACAACCATATTCACCATTAGTGTTGGACACTGTTGGCCTCGAAATCACTCATCTATGCAGTGAACACACACACACACACACACACACACACACACACACACACACACACACACACTGGTGATCAAGCACACACAGTGACAGTAAGCACACATGCCCGGAGCCATTGCTGTCATTCCCAGGGAGCAGAGAGGTTCAGGGCCTTGACACAATGGCCTTGACTTAGTGCCAGTGAGCACACATGCCCGGAGCGGTGAGCAGCCATTGCTGCGGTGCCCAGGGGAGCAGAGAGGGTGAAGGGCCTTGCTCAAGGGCCCAACAGTGGCAGCTTGCCAAGCCTGGCTATCAAACCCACAGACTTGCCATCAAGCGCCTGATGCTCTAACTGTTGATCCACCACTGCCCCAGAGAGCTGGATTACTGAGCACAGGATTGTCTGCTATGCTGCCACTGTTGGGCCCTTGAGTAAGGCTCTTATTCCTTCTGCCTTTGGCAGTGTTGCATGGCTGACCCTGTGCTCTGACCCCAGCTTTTTTAAGGTTGCACTGCTGCACTGTGTAGAAGTAATTGTGCATGTGTATGAGTATGACAGTAAAGGTTCTTCATTAAAATGTTACCTTGTTGGTTCTGTGTTTTCCTGTGTTGCTGTCCTGAAAGCAGTCCTTCTGGTTTACCCTGGATATCCTTCTCCCTGAACCTAATGAGGATAGAAATGAATTAAAAATGATGTAAAACACTGCCTGTGTGTGCTTTCCCTATTTAGATCCATCCACAACGAATAATCTCAGAAGTCTGTCACCTTTTCCTGTTTAGCCCGTTGTCACGAAAGCCTTTGGCAAAGGGGTTGTTATCAATCTTCAGCTTGGTGATCTGGTGCAGGAAAGACAGAGAAGGCCCTTCAGCAAACACATCCATCATCACCTTCACACTAATGAGCATACACTGATTTATAGGAACAATCAAAACAAAGGCTGAAGGAAATGTATCTGAGATCTAAGGTCTGAGGGCACTGGTCGAGTTCTATTGGATAGCGTAAACTACTAATCTAACTTACTTACTAATTACAGACTCAAAACCTGAATATAACTGACCTCTGACTCGAGTCTGTTTGATACTGCTACTCAAAACACTTGCCACTTGCTGGTGCGCTATCTCACTCAAACCTCTAGATGGCGCTTCATTACAAACCATGTGTCTCCTCAAAGGAGAATTTCTCATTTTCTGCTGAAATCAATTCTTGTCAAATGCTCTGTTCTAGATACTTGTCCACAGTGATGGTAAATGGTAAAAAGTGAAAGTGGTAAAAGTGCTTATAAATGACATCATCAGGCATCAGGGGCAGTGGTGGCTCAGCGGTTAGAGCGCCAGGATATCGATAACGGGGTTGAGGGTTCGATTCCTGGGCTCGGCAAGCTGCCACTGTGGGGCCCTTGAGCAAGGCCCTTTACCCTCTCTGCTCCCCGGGCGCTGGAGTTGGCTGCCCACCGCTCTGGGTGTGTGTTTGTACTCACTGCCCCTAACACATGTGTGTGTGTGAGTGTGTGTTCACTACCAGATGGGTTAAATGCGGAGGACACATTTCGCTGTACACTGTACAGTGACAAATACGTGCACCTTTATCCTTTATCTTCTGGCAAACCTCAACCGACTAACCTGACCCGGCTAAGGTTACCCAAAAAGATTTTGGGTGACATTAACTTTAATTTATCTACATTTAGATATTAAAACATGTCTAAGTGACTACATCTGTGGTAAGACGAGAATCATGTTAACTTCAAGTCTTGGTTAATAATTCCTTCCAATAGGCCCAATGGACCGGCAGTAGGGACTAAGAGAATGCATTGTTTTCGTGGGCCACTAGATGGCGATAAAGATATTTTATTTTGCAGGTAAGTAAATTAGTTTCTTTTAAAAATGCAAAATACTCACGAAGCAATGCATCATCTCACAAACCATCCAAAAGTATTGGGACACACCTCTGAATCATTGAATTCAGGTGTTTTATGCAGTCCAGTTGCCACAGGTGTATCAAATCAAGCACCTAGCCATGCAGTCTGCCTTTCCACACATTAGTGAAAGACTGGGTGGTTCTAAAGAGCTAATAGGATAACCTCCTACCCTCCTAGACTTTCCGCCATCAGCTGTAAGTAGTATTATTGCAAAGTGGAGCCTTTAGGAACCACAGCAACTCAGCCACCAAGTGTCAGACCACGTAATGTTGTGGAGCGGGGTCAGGGCCCAGTGCTCAGAGCTCAGAGCAGAGTGCAGAAAAGCCTCTAATGCTCTGCTGACTTAATAACTGCAGAGCTCCAGACCTGCTGCTGTTAGAGCTGCACAGGGGGACCAGCTCCCTATTAATGCCTATGGGTTTAGAATGGATGTCATTAAAGCTTCTTTGGGTGTCCCAATACTTTTGTCCAAAAAGTGTATTGTGCATATCACAAATCTTAAAATGATTGAATATTGTGGTTTAAATATTGTGATATTACAGTTTCATGAGGCCTCTTGTGATTCCTGTCCCTCCTGTTTAACACTTTGAATCCTAAAAGGCAGAGACCTCACTTCATCATCCCTTAAAATGACAGTTCCTCAGTACTACTTTAGCTTAATAACTGAATAATAGGTCTCAAAATTAAAACTACAAAAACGTCTGGGGTTCAAGGAAAAGTACCTTTCTGACAATAACACATTTTCCTTAATTAAACAAATAAAATAAATTAGTCATATTAAATATTTATTTACTAATGCCTTTAAAGGCCTGTGCTCACCTCCTGGTTCTGGTAGGCCGTGACTGCTATGAAAGCCGCTTCGGGGAAGGTGAATCGTAGGTAGGCTCCAGGCTGGGCTCTGCAGGGGTCTGGAGCCTGGACTATGTGTAGACGTGGTTGGTACTTGTGCATGGAATGAAGGACCACCTATTGATCGAGGAGGGCAGAAGAAAATTAAATAAGAAAATGAAAACTATAGAAATGTAGACATGCTTCAAAAGACAGCTAACAGTTTCCCCTCTTAACCTAAACGTAGCACGGGTTTGGTGTCTGAAGCTAGATGCTGCCAAATAAAAATGTCAGTATGGATATCAGGACACACTGTTAAAAAGATAAGATCCTTGGGGAACGTTTGGAAGTTGTTCAATTTAAACCTGTGGAGGAACCTTTTAAGGTGCTTGGAGGAACTTTTTAGAAGAAAAGTGTTCCTTGAAGGTTCCTCAAAGCACCTTAAGAGGTTCCTCCACAGTTTCAAATTAAAGTTCCTCAAGGATCTTATACTTTTGACAGTGTACCCACTGCTCACAAACTGCACTTAGCCTGAATGTGAAATCAAGTAAGAGTAAGACATGAACTGCTACATGTTCATCTCTGATTATGTGACTTTGCTCACCAGGCCGTTGGAGTTGAGTGTGTTGTTGGTGAGTTTGAGCTTGTGGAAGGAGATGGGGTACTGCATCCACCTTTCGCCCATGGCTGGGGAGTCTGGGTGGATGAAGAAGCGGCTGGGCAGGCGAGGTTCCGACGTCCCGCTCAACTCCCAGTGGTCTCTGCTCCACTGCAGCATTGGAGGGTTGTGAGTGGTCAGTATGGAAAGCATGTGGTCTCCCATTCGTTCATTGATTGACTTTACACTAGATGTTGGAACACTGCTGTGAGGATTTGATTGTGTATATCAAAGGTATTCAGTGCTGCTTCAGCACTCCAGGGAACCCAGTCTTACTGTTGGGGGCTTAATACCTTTCTAGCTGGCACGTGGCACTGGGAATTATGCTGGAGTCGGCAGGCTTATGAGCAGATGTTCTATCGCATCCCACTTTACTGGTAGTGTTTTGGTTTAGAAGGGACGTCTGCGTACTTTTGGACATGCAGAGTACAAACATACCTTTTAAAAACAGAGCATTACTTATTGGACAAAAGTATTGGGACACCTGCTCATTCATTGTTTCCTCTAAAAATTAATGCGGGTTAAAAGATTATCCTGTCTCTAGTAGATTTTGGAGGAGCATTGCTGTGAGGATTTGATTGCTTTGCAAGTACTGGATGGAGCACCATTCATCATTCCAGAGAACACAGTTCCACTGCTCCTTAGTTTAATGCTAAGGGGCTTTAAACCCCTCTAGCCCACTCCTGGCATTAGGCATAGTACCAATAGGTTCATGTTTATCTACTCTAGACAGTCCTATTCTATTGGCATTACTTCTCTACAGGGACTCTAGACAAGCCGTGTGTGTGTGTGCATTTGCACATCTGTGTCAGCAATGGGTGCAACAGAAAGCAGCTGAATGCTTGCTTTAGAAGGGCTGTCCACAAACATTTGGACATATAGTGTAGTATGGTGTATAGGCGTGTGTGTGTTCTGAGGGGTAGGGAGGGGAGGTACCTTGTACTTGTTATTATCAAACGGCACCATGTCCATCATCACCACGTACTTGACTTTGGGGTTTAGCCCCGTCACTGTGACTTTGCAGCTGGGAAACATACGCCTGAAATAAACACACAAGTAAACATACTGACACTGAGCATTAAGGAGAAGTCAGATGAGGCCTGAATGCCAAAGTGCTCAGGAGATACACTGCTCATCAGGCTTCCTTCTGTTCATCACAGCCTGCATGAAGAGCTGTGTGCTTATATACACACTAAGGTGTATTACTCAGTAGCTACAAGGAATTCTGTACAAACTGGTGGGGCTATTCTTTGGTAACAGAACTTTGTAATAACACTGTATGGCCACCAACAGGCACTAGGCTCTTTAAGGGGTTAAAGACACTTGTAGACCTAGATGTAGACATTACTACAGACTGAGCTTACAGACTGAGATAGATCTGCTCAAAGGGAAGAGACTAAATGGTAAATTGCCAGGACTAAATGGCATGTTCCTCCCTGAAACAGAGTCCTTTCTGGAGCTTTATAGTACCACTTTTGAATGGTTCTTTGAATAATTATATGCATTATATAGACAAAAAGTATTGGGACACCTGCTCATTCATTGTTTCTCCTCATATATATATTCGAGACAGTTACTTCAACCAAAGCAGGATATATATATATATATATATATATATATATATATATATATATATCCTGCTTTGGTTGAAGTAACTGTCTCGACTGACCAGAGAAGACTTTCTACTAGATTTTGGAAGAGCATTGTTGTCATCAAGTCTGCAACTCATCTTAAAAGCATTGGATGGAGCACCATCCATCATTCCAGAGAACACAGTAGCTCCACAGCTCCACAGCTCAGCGCTGGGGGGGCTTTAAACCCCTGTAGCCCACGCCTGGAATTAGGTAGCATGGTTCCAATATGTTCATGTTGATCTCCTCCAGAGAGTCTTATTCTATTGGTAATACTTCTCTACCGGGACTAGACAAGCTGTGTGGGTGTGCATTTGCACATCTGTGTCAGCAATGGGTGCAACTAAATGTAGCTAAATGCATTTTTTTAGAATTGGTGTCTACAAACATTTGGACATATAGTGCATTTTTTATATAGTATTACACAATAAATAACTCTAAACATCAATCTACAACATTATTGTCGGTCAATAGGTTGGTCACTTATGTTTGCTCCTTTACCTGCCCGTTTTGGTGATCAGCATCTCCGTGCCAATGCCGCTGAATTTGTCCCATAGCTCACGCCCCTCAAGAGCCACATGCACTGGAAGCGAGGTCAGCTCTGCTTCACCACGGCTAATCACAGTGCTGTCCCAGGATGGGGTTCGGCAAACTGACTCCTTCCAATCTGTTTGACAAATAGGAACATTTTCCAGGCAGGTCAGCTCCTCCTTTTCGTTCTATAAGGTCCAGTGTTTGTCTTTGCTTCACATTTATAATCTCCACTCTGCTGCTGCAAACTTCAGAAGTTCCACCATGAATTTCATCATTCATAAAGTACATCCTAAGTGTTTCCTAATGGCTATAGTTATGTAATGAACCATAACACTGGCCACTCCAGGAGGGCCCACATTTGTGCTCTATCCCTATGTTTTGAAAATGTTTGGGTTGGAACAAAAATATGGACCAATTGGAGAAGCTTGGTCATTAAGTCAAGGAACTCTTTTTGCTTAGATTATGACCCCTTAAACCCCTTAGACCCCTTAAAGTCCTTGACTCCGTTCCGCACTCTCAGATCCACCTACACGAGGACTTCCTAACACATGCATTAGCACTGAATACTGTATGTATAAAGCAGTGCTTATATCAGCAGTGGTGAGGTACTTTATTAAGTACACTGTAAAAAATGAGTAGTTCCTTAAAGAACCTCTAGGCTCGTCCTATAATTCAAACATTTCTCAATGCACTTAGAGGGGGCAGTAAGAACTTTTGGGATTCCTCAGTATGAAATCTGCTTCCTCAAAGAACCTATTCGAATTCAGGTTCCTCGAGAATCTTTAGAAACTCTGTGAATTTATCTCACTAAAATGAAGGTCTCTAAGAATGGGTACCTTCTCTTGAATGTTCCTCCACAACCTCTAAAAGTTCCTCAAAGATCTAGCCTTTTTTACAGTGTAAATGAGAGCGAATTGACATAAGGGGACCTAAACTAAAGTGATGGATATTTTTGTTCCATTCATAACTGTGTTATAAAGCATCATTTCCAAGTAATGGAGCATATAAGGCTCAGTGAAGTGTGCCATTTCTAGTTTTACTTACAGTATTTTGACTTGAGTACAGAAGCGTAATTTCTATCAAGAAGGCTGCCATAATTACAACAGCATAAAAATCTCCCACAGGATTGATATACGGAACTAGGCTCTGTCTTATAACCTCCCTTACGCTGTACTAATGCTTCATAACAGTGTTATAAATGGGGGAAAGGCCTCTTCATCAATTCAGTGTCATCTACCTAAATATTGTCTGTATCTTTTTACAGTTACTTCATATGTTCTTCATATATATGCAAGTGTTGCTTTATAAACATGTTATTCAGTGATGAAGCATGTGTTATAAAGCCCCTATGTAGGCAAAGTGTTATCTTTAAATAAAGGGTTAAAAAATCTAAATCTCAGTAGCTTACCTTGTGGATAGTAGCCATAGTTGTTGGTCATAGGATTGAGTGGATAAGGGTACTCCAACATGGGCCTTTCCTCGTGGACGTACATGGCCTTGCCTCTGGAGAGACTGAGCACTCTGGACTCTGATCCCGGCGGTCAGCTGTTGGGATGTGACAGAACATTTGTAAGGACGATACCCATCCTTTCCACATGAAAGAGGTGTTTGTGTGTCTGCTAGAACACCAATCCCAAGCTTCCTCTTTGATGTACCTTCGTGTCTCACGGTTTGGGCCTCGTCCTGTTTCAGGAGGTGTCTGGGAACCACGCTTTCTTGTTTTTGTGGAGGAGGGGGGGTGCATCACTTCAGAGGCTTAGGGTCACTTCAACCCCTCCAAATGCTCCATGAGGTGCTAATCACCCAAGCAGTTTGTCCCCTCATTACTGCAGGAAGCTAGGTGCTGTCTATGCTCCTTTATTGGGTCTGGGAAGGATATGCCCCTCTAGTTTGTACTGTTCCAAGATCAGCCACCTCAAGCCAGATTCAGTCCATATGGACGGTAAGGCCCAGCCTCAAAACTGGTCTAGGTTTAACAGCAAAAGGCAACTTCCACCTAAGCCCCTTTATTGACCAAGCCTAGACAGAAGGCCTAGAAGGAATGACTATGGTCAATGGTAGGAAGTGTGGGTAATGACACTCTAAACACAGGAGTGTTTTCCTCCACCTCAGTGTCTTGGCTAACTTAACCTTGTCAAGAACTGTGGTCCACCATGACAAATACCTCATAGTTTATTCTTAAGCAATAAAAAGTGCCATTGAGCATTCGCTCAGGTCTGTGGGGAGTGGAGCAATATGGTGACCAGCAGAAGAAACTGAGATGAGATATATTAGCATTTCAAAAAACAAGGATATTACGTCACATGATCTCAAATGTCTCAATGTCTGCGTGGCAGACACCTCAAAGTCACCTCAAACTGACCAACTTGGATTTTTTTTTTACAGTGGTGGTGATGAGAACCCGGGGTCACGATGTCTGTAGTGCAAATGTAGCCATTTTATTTACTATCCAAACCCATGAGTGACCTACACTGAATTAAATGTGTGATGTTGCTAATGCTAAATTAGCAATCAATCTGAAAATAATTGGCCTGAAAAACTATGGTATCACTTTACTTGGGTGGTCCATTGTAGATGCCTAGTACAAACTTCCACTACTAATGAATAGCCCCACCCGTTTGTACAGAAGTGCCTGTAGTTACTGAGTAATACACCTTGGTGTGTAATACACCTTGGAGTATTAAGGGGTTAACTTGAACCTTATATCTCCCCCTAAACTCAACCCTCAAAGGATAATGTAAAGATTAGGCCTAGGTTTAGGTGTAGAGTTACATCCAATAGACAATTATGTACATTATTTACATGAATGTCAGGTGAGCATCCACAAGGCATCTACAATGGACCATCCAAGTAAAGTGATACCTAAACTATTTTGAGCTCTATTTTGCTTTACAGCACCCTGCATGTACCTCAAGACCCTCTCATGTGATCAGCTTTCCATGTTTTAGCATTCAGAGGCATTAAACTCCTCAGGTGTCTTGTTCCATTCACCACCACTGTAAACAAAGTTTCTCTAGAACCAAGGTCTTCAAATCCAGGCCTTGAATCCAGTTTCCAGTCCTGGATTTTGGTCTCACTAGAGGTTAAGGGAACAGTAAATGTAACTGATTGGCCTTGTAGTTTCACACCTACCAAAGATCACACGTCCAGGACTGGAAACTGGATTCAAGGTCAAGATTTGAAGACCTCTGCTCTAGAATGTAGAGCATGTAATGTCCTATTCTAATGGCAACACTTCTCTACAGGGACTAGACAAGCTGTGTGTGTGTGCATTTGCACATCTATGTCAGCAATGGATGCAAGTAGCTGAATGTGTTCAATAGAAGGGGTGTCCACATGCATTTGAACATGTAGTTGCATTTGTACATATGATTCTGCTACAGAAATGGTTGAACTGTTGTGGAGTTGGACATCACATTCCCTCCTTTACCTGCCTGTTTTGGTGATCAGCATCTCCAATGTGGCTGAATTTGTCCCATAGCTCACGTCCCTCAAGAGGCACATACACAGGAAGTGAGGTCAGCTCTGCCTCACCACAGCTTGAGTTCCAGGCTTGAGTTCGGCAAACTGATTCTTTGCATTCTGTCCGACGAAGTAAGAACATTTGTAAGGAATTTTAGCTCCTCCTGTTCTTTCTATAAATCCAATATTTGTGTTGCTTCATGTCCTAGTCTATAGGCAATACTTCTCTATCTGTGTGTCAGCAATGGGTGCAGCCTTCAACCAACCAGCTAAGTTGATTCATTAGAGGGGATGTCCACAAACATTTGGCCATGGAGTGTATTATATATAAATAATAATATATTCAATATTTTTTATTTTTCTTCATTTAATTTTTAGGTGATTTAACTGTTTTAGCTTCATTTCACATGTTAATGTTTTTATTTTCAGCACTTTAATATGCTTTAATATCTTTTGACCTGATCACATTTTTTGACATTTTACCTACTCTTAATTCAGATTTATTTGTCACTTTTGCTTTATTAATTTCTATTTGTATTTATTTGATTAAGTAATCAATTGAATTGTTTCTGGTAATTTGTTCATTTTATGAAATCATTTACTCTTAATCTTCTCTCATAAAAATGAGAGTCATCCTCAATGCAGTTCCAAGTGACAATAAATGCCGACTGATGTAAAATCCTTACTAGTCCAGAACTAGACTTGGCTTGGATGTCCAGTTTACCTAGAACAGCCTGTTCAAGCTACCATTTAGAAGGCCTGTCTTTCATAAGGCCTACACTACAAAAGCCTTTCCTGACAGCTGACATAAACATACTCATCCAAAAGCCCGCTTCTCAATTACAGTGTCATTTCACATTTCATACTATCATATAAAAGGTCTAGCCCTTTTATAAATGCTTGTGTAGGTTATGTCATGTCAGACTTATTACATGTAGGCGTCTGGTACACGTGTGGCATATGTGTTGCAGACCATTTAAAAGATGTGAAAGGTTCCTTACAGCACTTTGTCCTACACCTTAACCCATGAAGTGCCTAAGTGACATATACTCAACATCCCGTCTGCGTCCTGGAAGGTGTGTGACCTTGTTTATAAAATGCTGATGGGCTTGGTCTGTGCTATATTTTGCTTCTACAGGTCTCTTCAAACCCAATTAACCGTTTAAACACATTACTAAAATATCATATATTACATATAGCCAGTTCTGACCCCATATCTAGAACATATCTAGAACATAGGAACTAGGACATCAGGATTTTAACCGTACAATATTTACAGCAGTCATGTGACCTCTTTTTCAGAGTAAAGGAATACAGTAATTAGCTGCTCAACTGATTTAACTGAATCATTCAAGGTAAGAGGAACCTTGTGTTTGTAGCTACAACAGTATCCAGTAAGTTGTGTGCTGGATTAATAGCTGTAAAGATCAGCACTATATATAATAGGTAAGGCCACGTCCTTTCATCAAAGCCACTTAATACAAGGCCGTGTCCAGTTATGTTCATGTCTGGCCGGCCACAGGAATCTCCTCCCTTAGTAAGTGATCTGTACTTCTTGGAAACGTCCACCTATGTGAAGTAGAAGATAAAAAGGAGCATAGCCAGCAGGCTGCGTGCTGGGGCAGCTGATAGCACTCCCAATGCCTTATCTGGTCGTTATGTCTGGCCGTTCACAACACCCTCACTCACTCCACCCAAACCGGGGAGCCTGAATCTTTGACAATCAACTGGGGTCACTGCTATACCAGCCCCTGAGCTGGGTTGCCGGAAGATGTGGAGATATGTTCATCTAGATGCATCGAGGCCTGTTACAGTGACCAGGGGAAATTTCTAATTTGATCATAGATCGGTTGTGAAGGAAGTTTCCGAACTAATTCTGCTGTGCCTCAGTGAACTGCTTTGACAATTGTATGCATATGAGGGCACTGGAATATGTTCACATGGGATTTGAAGCAGTGTGAGGCTGAGTTAGTTAAGAGTTCAGTTAGAATCGTAAGAATTGGAACTGAATTGTTAATAGTCTGTTAATAATCCATGGTAGTCTAGAGCATTCTATTATTATGGTGAGTTCGGGTTGAGGGGTGTGAAGTTTGATATGTCATTTAAGTGTAAATTGTAGCAGGTGGGACCTTTTTACTAATTTATTGCCCTTTTAAGAGGACCATGCCCCTTTTAAAGAATCTCTAGGTGCAACAAGCGGGACCCTGCTACTTTATGTGCACTTCACTTAAATTTGGGGTCCTTTTAAAAAGTGTATTGTCCCTTTAAGAAAGCGGCACTGGCAGAGTTGAAGTTGCATTGTATTTCATTTCATTTGTAAGATTTGTAATAAACATCCGTTCACAGTCTTTAATGCACTGGTTAAGCGGGCTTGTGTGGGAACCTTTTCTTGGGTGCACATTTTTAAGATTCCCGCATCATTTAATTGGGGGGTACAACCTGAAGTTGGATGCTGCCTAGAGCATTAAGATGGTAACAGGGTTCTAGCAGTCGTAAGTCTTGAGGCTTACAAATTGTCTGTTATATTGGGGGTCAGCAAGTTTATAACCCCACTGACCAAATAACTCAAATCTGAGCTTTTTTAAACTACACTCCATCGCCACTTTAATTCCACTTTCAGTCAGGGATATTTACACAGATAACTACAAACATTGCATTTATGTCATTTTATTGCAGTAATTTTAACATTTCTAAAGCTGTCAGAACTTCAAATTCATCAGAAATATAGAATATAAAAACTCTGAAGGTCCCACAGTTACTCTTTTTTCCTGTGAGGAATCCATACAAGATATTAATTTTGCTAAATACTTGGGCAATAATAAATAAAAGTATAGTCATATATTTATAAGAACTTTTATTACATGCTCGTGTGGGGCCTGTATGGTTAGTCCAACTGGGAATTCATATGTGGTTTTCAAGTTGGAGCCCCACCAGGGTCAATGATGGGCCCATCTGGGTTGTACACTGCACATGGGGCCTAAATGGAACTGTGGGCTGTAACGATAGGGCCCTTTTAGGAAACCTAACTGGATCCCAGTAACAACACATTTACATATCCAGTCAGAGCCCATGCCTACATGAAACCCTCTAGCCCACGCTCCACCAACAAGACCCCCCCCCCCAATTGAGCATGTTGGCTGGGAAAACTTGCTCTACATACAAACTGTGCACTGTCTGTAATGTGCCGGTCCCTTTGCACAGGCCACATACACTACGCAAATATAACATACACTATAAGGACAAATGTGTTGGGACACCTGCTTCTCTCTCATTTTCTTCTGATATCAAGGGGATTCAAAAGTCTATCCTGCTTTTGTTGGAGTGACTGTCTCTACTGACCAGGGAAAAAGGCCTTTCTACTAGATTTGGAAAGAGCAATGTGGTGCAAGAGCTTTAGGGAGGCCTCAGAATTGATGGAGAATCTCAGAAGTGATGGAGCACCATCCATCATTCCAGAGAACACAGTTCCACTGCTCCACAGCTCAATGCTGGGGGCAATATTGCCCTCTAGCCCATGCTGGGCATTAGGCATGGTGCCAATAGGTACCATAAGTCCTATTCTATTGGCAATACTTCTCTACAGGGACTGGACAAGCTTAGAGAAGATGAATGCATTCCCTAGAAGGGTTGTCCACAAACATTTGGACATACGGTGTAAAAATGCTTTAGAGAGTCTTTGTGTACCACAAATCTACCTGGATCAGCTCAGCATAGAGCAATATAACACTGACTCCAGTAGGGCTATAAATGCAGTATGATGAATGAATACAGATATTTTGAGCAGAAGACCAACTTCACCTGAACGTTGTGCTCTTCTGGAGTTCCACAAATACATCATAAAAAAGTGATTGGACATATTGTCAAACATCTGTCTGATCCCAAAGTGATTCCAGTGGTACCATGCATCCCTTAAACAATGCGTGACACCAGTTTTACTCATATGCTAATAGGAGAAGGTGTGGAGGTGACGTGCTGATCTGAGGTCACGTTTAGGTGCTTCTAAACTCTTTTGAATAAAAGTGTCAAAAAGGAGCAATATTACTGGAAGTGAGATGTGCTTGTGCAAATGTATTTCCAGGTAATGTAAAAGGTTCTTTACCACCTAAAAGTTTGACCTAGAACTATGGGTCCAAGCCAAGAACCTACAGTTAGTGACCTTCATTTGTAAAAGTGCACACTCTAAGAAAGAAGGGTTCAAGCAACAATAGTGGAACCCATTTGGGTGCTATATTGAAGCCTTTATGAACAGGTGCATTAGAGAACCATCTACAAGAGATTTCCCTTGTATCTAAAGAATCATTCTACCTGGTAAAGAACCATTTAAGCACATTTAAGTTGCTTAAATGGTTCTACATTTGATGACTGCTTTTCCTAAAGGACCATTTTAAGAGTGTATATCTGTGGTAACTGTGGTATCTGATATCAAGATGTTAGCAGCAGATCTTTTAGGTCCTGTGAGTTGTGACGTGGACCTCCATGGATCACATCAATGAGCCTTCGGTGCCATGAGTCACCTTTGTTAAGTACTGATCACTGTATACCAGAAATAACAAGACCACAAGACCTGCCTGCTGTTTTGGAGATGCTCTGACCTCTGACCTTTTCATCCAGCCATCAATATTTGGCTCTTATCAAAGTCTCTCAGATTCTTATGCTTATGACTTTTCCTGCTTTTAACACGCCACCTTCAAGGACTGTTTACTTGCTGACTAATACACAATATATGGGCAAAAGTATTGGGACACCTACAAATTTCACCTACAGGAGCTTTTATGACATCCCATTCTAGATCCATAGGCATTAATATGGAGTTGGTCCCTCACTGCAGCTCTAACAGAGCGTTGGAAACCTTTCGGCACTGTTCTCTGAGATCAGCACTCGGCCACTCAGAACTTTACATGGTCTGCCATTTTGTTGCTGAGTTGCTGTGGTGCCTAAAGGCTTTCACTGTTCAATACTACCACTCACAGCTGATGGTGGAAGATCTAAGAGGGAAGACATTTCATCAACTGACTGGTTGTTGCAGCGGTGGCTCCTATTACAGAACCAGGCTGGAGTTCAGTGAGCTCTTCAGAACCACCCCGTCTTTCACTAATGTGTGGAAAGGCAGACTGCATGACTAGGTGCTTGGTTTCATACACCTGTGGCAATGGGAATGAATAAAACACCTGAATTTAATGATTGATAGGTGTGTCCCACCCCTTGCAACCAGGTAATCAAGGTAACATAAAACAAGAAACATCAAAAACAAGCCAGTGTCTGAATAAGTGAACCAGTTTCAGTCATATCCATATCATTTATGCACAAGGCCTTAGATCCAACAGGGTCGAGCAGCTCATTTATTCAGCTAAATAATACCATACAGCCCTATCAAACATCTTCCCTCATTCGCTCAGAGCATTAACTTTTTGATCCAATTCCAAGTTAAAGCAGGCTGACCCAAAGGCGTGTCCTGGCATGTGCAGGGTAGATGGGGTCGGAGTAACTGTTTGGAGGCTGATAGAAGATAGACACCTGATTGGCTGGAAGGCAAGACGGGAGAGGGCAGATAAGAGCAAGACTGCCCCAGTGTCATCACCGTATGCAAATGAGTAAGGGCCATTAAAATGGTGAGGCCTCGAGACCAAGACAGCCCTAGAGTTCTGGGGAGCTTTTGCGGGCACCAGGAGGAGAACGGAGACGCCGAGCCTATAGCTGAGAAATGAAGAAAGGGAGGAAGACAAGGGAAGGTGTCAAACCAGAGTAATTAAGCTGTTCATTAACACCTTCTTCAGGAGGAGCGAGGAGAAGTGACCTTAAAGGTGAGCATGGAGAACCTGGAAGTAAACAACTACGCTCTCAGTTCAGGCAGCTAAATAAGGGTGATGAATCTGATGGCAAGTGTGAGTTTTGTAAAGGGGGGGGGGGGTGAATCTATCCATTATATATAGAGATTATATATATATATATATATAATGTTTTTGCTTCTGCTGTAAGTTACAAGGCTTTGCTTTAACAGCAATAAGAAATACAATATATATAGACCAATATATTATATATAATCTCCCTCAATGTCTCTATATATTGGTCTATATATAGTGTATTTCTTATTTCTGTTAAAGCAAAGCCTTGTAACTTACAGCAGAAGCAAAACACACTAACCTACGATGCAAATTAATGCAACAGGATCTTATATGCAGTCATTCTGCACCATTTCTGTTGAAATTCTATTGTAATTTGGTTAGTTGTTCATTGGTGTCAGGTCCTATATTACATCCCTTTTGAAAGACATTTCCCTAAAAAAGTAACTTTACAGGACTGCATGAAACTGTATTAACTTACAGTGTAGGTTACAGGGTAATGTACCAGGATTCTATTTAAAAAAGTCATTTGGGATCTCTTTAATCTTGAATTTCTTTGTTCAAAATACATTCAGTGATGCCGACCATGTTAAACACCACTTTTCTTTGCAGAGCAATCCAGATTCAGAGCTTCCCAAACTGCCTGGATCTATACTATTGTGCTCTGGACAGGATATCATCATATACTGTAAGTTCATTATGGAGACACTACAGTATAGATGATGTACTATCCAGGGTGGCATTCCTCCTCTGTGGTCTACCACACACAGCCGTGCACTTTCTGTGATAGAGGGAGGCGGTTAAACCGTTACCATTACTGAGTTTAGTAATGGTAAGGGTTCTCCTGCTTCTTCTCACTGCCTTCGTTCCTGAATGCTTCAAGCCAGAAGAGCTGCGGATGCTGAGCATATGGTATAAGAGAACTGACAGGAATTGAATGGAAAAGAACAGTAATCATCCTTTATAAATGTAATTTGTTAATTTATTTTAATAATTTCAAATATAAAAATTATTTTAATTCTTAAATGTTTAATTGAATAATTTTAATGTTGCTCGTAAACATGCTTTTGCTAATTTCAGCACAGTGTTGGATGTAAAGTGTGTTCTTCAATAAACATGTACCTGATTCAGCAACTTACATGTTGTTTTGCATTTTAATAAGCAGTTTAATTACACATTATTAAATATAGTTATGAAATATACAGCAACTTTTTGTATAATAGTCTAAAGCTGTTGCTTGGAAGGGACTATGTATGTCTAGAGGTTAATAAAAAAAAAGACTGTCTTGCCATTAAACTCAATGAACTCAGATGTGACACAGCAAAAAAGAGGAGGGGGGGGGGAGATAAGGAGAAAAGAAGAGAGAGAGATAGAGAGAGAGAATGATCATGGGCTGCTAAGGAGTGACCAACAGCCAAACTCAGCAGGCTGGGGTGGGGTGATGATTTTAGAGTACAAGAACAAACGCACAATTGCGGCACATCGCCATTTTGTGGCAATTTTAGTGGCAGGTTAACGCTCCACTTCATGTTCCATTAGAGGGGTAATCTAGCCCTCTGGGGCTGCACCTTTAGTTAAGCTCCAGCAGCTCTTACACAGAGTTGGAGAGTGGGTGAAAGAGCAATAGAAAGCACAGGAGATATCAGAGATGGATGGAAGCACAAAAACACAGTCTCCCTCAAACATGTGGGGAGTAATACATCCATAAAGGGTTTTCTAACCTTGAAGGAAAATTTGGAATATGGTGTCCAAATTTTGCTTGTTTAGGTTAGCAGGGCTGCGTATTGGCAAGAACCTTGCGATACAATACATCATGATACAGGGGTTACGATTCAATTTCCTGTGATACTGTAAGCAAGGCAAACGGTGGGATCTGAGGACAGAGTACAACACACTGCTCTCTAGTGGTGAGGGTTTAAACACAACACTAAATGAACCACTGCCTGACACCAATCTTTACATCTAAACTTTTCAATAAAAATTAATACTGAGTGTTGCTACGGTCATGCAAGTCATAATATCACGATACTTTGATATATCCATATTTTCTGACACCCCTATAGTTCAGTGCTGGAACTTAACATTGCTAACAAGCCTTGCTAAAACCAACAAAACATAATCAGGATATATCTGTAGACCAAAATGGCAAGCCCTCCAGCTTACAGTGTTCAGTTCTGTCCATTTTAGAGTCAACAGTAAGTCACACCATGGCCAAGACCACACTGACAATACTGCACAACCTTAACAAAGACCTGGATGCAGCATGAGAGAAGTGTGTGGGCAAGCATTTACCAAAAACATCTGGGTGAGTCGAGTCTTCTTTAGCAACAGTTTCATTTTAACTCCAGGACTAAACCAAACAAGCAAACATGTGAAAACACCAGGCATTCATTGGGTGATTGACTACATCTGAGTTGAGTAGACAATTATTTCTATCCAGATGTAGTTGTTTAATAAAAGCAGCGTACTTAAATAGAACCAGGACATCTCAGAAAAACACATGGAAGCTTAAAAGTTTCGGTTCATGATTAAATCATTTTACTTCATGATGCAGAACCTGCTGTATATGGTTCTATTTAGGTCAAGCGTCAATAAAAACCCAACAAGCTCTACTACAGTACATATGGACCAAATAACGACCACTATTGTGGATGAGCTAACGCATCTGATTTGAGTAAAAATGTGGTTCATTTAGATTTTATCTCACCACTCCTTAAATAAATGGTTCAAGTTGAAGAAGTTTAGAGTTAACATATAGAACCCTGATATTGACCCTTAAATTATTATTTTAATGATTAAATCATCCTTCACCATGATGAAGAACCTGCAGTGTGTGTGGTTCCTCTAAAAATGGCTATTTAAGTCAAGCATTAAGTAACAGAAGTCCAACTTCTACAATGATCTGAACAAATAACGACTATGACTATGGATGATCTACTAAATCGGAGTTGAGCAGAACATTGGTTAAATTTGATCTACTGCTAAACCATTCTTTTAATAAAGGGTTCTTCAAGAGTTCTTCAGTAAAGGCAATTAGGTTCACATCCAGAACCATGATAACTCAAAGAACTATTATAATGCTTACAAGGTTCATGTCATGGTTAAATCATTCTTTATGCTGCAGAACCTGTTGTTTATGGTTATTTAAAGAACCGTCTAAATGGTTCTATTGAAGTGTCTTAAAAACCCCACAACTTTTACTACAACCAATGACAAACAACCATGATTGTGGGTGACTGAGTAGACAATTGTTGAAATGTAAGTGAAGACAATGCTCATACCTTTAACCGTGATGACTCAAAGAACTTCAAAGAATTTCAATGTTTAAAACATCATTTGGTTAAATCACTCTTTTCCATGATGCAGAACCTGTTGTATGTGGTTCTTTAAAAATTCCATTTAACTTAGTTGTCTGTGGAAACAAAACAACTTATTCTACAAGCAGCGATTTGGACGAATAGCAACAAGAACACACCAGAGTTAAAATAAAAATTGTTGACATTTATTTTTTCATCAAACCATTACTTTTATCAAGGGTTCTCCAAGGATTCTTTAGCAAAGACAGTGTTTACATACAGAACCATGATGATTGAAAGACTGATGGATGTTTAAACAGATCTTCGCTTGTCAGAAGGTTGTATAGGTTTTTTTTTTTTTTTTACAAACCTTCTAAAAAAAATGGTTCTATACAAGTCAAGCTTCTACAGAAACCCAACAAAACCTGCAATCATTGATACAGACAATTAATGAACAAGACTGTGGACGATCTACATACTCAACAGACTCAAGACTTGTTCTGACTTGTAGGAAAAGACCTGTGATTGAAGTCAGTCCATTCAAAACGCTCACCTCTTCAGCCATTCTTAATGAGGCCACTGGAACACTGCTGACGCAGTCACAATGTATCCCTCTGCTTTACTAATGATGAAGCTATCGTAGCTCTACAACTGCTGTAGAGGCTACAAGACACTTCGAAAAAGTGCAAACAAGGAGATGTCTTCCTTCCTCACAGATCATCAGGTTTCCAATCAACAATGATTAGAAATCTGGACTTCCGAGTGGTGCATTGGACCTATTATTGGGAGACAGCAAGCTCAATCCTTGGCGATGACACAGCCATCCCTGGCCAGATGTCTGAGAAAGCATAATTGGTCCCCCCATTTAGCCCTCCCTCATCACTCAGACTAATGCTAGCAACATGGGCTTCTGTTAGATGACTCAACAGAACTGGCTATT
Source organism: Salminus brasiliensis (assembly GCF_030463535.1). Lineage (NCBI taxonomy): Eukaryota > Metazoa > Chordata > Actinopteri > Characiformes > Bryconidae > Salminus > Salminus brasiliensis. Next base: position 9,737,448 of record NC_132878.1, on the reverse strand, counting down.
CGTATTCTCCAAACATGTCAATCTCTCCAGAGGTGTAGCGTCAGTTTGAAAAGATGCAGTGGCTGGTTTTACTGTACACTATACAGACAAAAGTATTGGGACACCTGCTCTTTCAATGTTTTTTCTGTAATCAAGGGTATTTGAGTTTTTCCTGCTATTGTTTGAGTAATTGTCTCCACTGTCCAGGGAAGACTTTCTACTAGATTTTGGAGCGTTGCTGTGAGGATTTGATATCGACAACAGCATTAGTGAGTTCAGGATGTTGGATGATCACCACCCTACCTCATCCACCAACTCCCCAACTCATCTAAAAAGTGATGGAGCACCATCCATCATGCCAGAGAAGACAGTTCTACTGCTCCACAGCTCAGTTTTTTTTTTTTCAGAAAAGGGGAAGGTGATTGGAAAAATTATTTGACCGTTCAGAAAGGAATTCAATCATTTGTTGAGGGTTGAGCAATGGCGTCCAAATGCATCCTTTAGAGTCCCAATTTCCTGTTCACACACATTCTAGCAAAACACTTGGACCGACGCTTTATCCCTCTTCAGCAGAACCGTTCACTTCAGTCCCTCAGACGGGCGGATATTTTCAGTCGCACCTCTTGCATGAAAGCGTTCGTGAGGTCCTCACTTGCCTCCTGGACTATCTTGGCCATAACTTGACCCCCAGGACCAATCACCATAGACTACATACAAGAAGAGAGAAGACAAATGGAGAGAGAGGACTGAAGGGAAGTGAAACAGTCAATAGCACAAAGCTGTTCTGAATCCCCAGCTGTTAATGGCTATTCATCAGAGCTTATAAAAAGCTGCAAAAATACCAAACCCACTTCCCCTGACTCCAGCCTGTTAAAAATGCATGACTTATAAAAGGAATCCTCTCAAATATTTACCATTCTTTACAGAGCTCTATTCAAATGTTTTCTTCTACTACATATCTCTGTGGGAGTCTTGTTGGGATCAAGGTAACTGCACTGTCAGAGGATGAAAGAGTGTTTTTTGGGGGGGAAACAGCAGAAAAAGCAGTTCTCTCACCATATGGCTGTTCTTTCTCACATGTAGTTTGACAGATATGTCCAACCTGCCATCCTCATCCTCTCTCCAGAGCTCGATGTGCTGCAGAACAGACGGCAAGACGACGGGAGTCAGCACAAAGACTGTTCCAGCAATGTGTAAATTCCAGCATTCAGAGGGAACAAAAGTGGGATGTCGCAAAGTTTTGGGGTTATTTTCATTTTGCTGACATTCAAAGTTGCTTTATCTGCTGTGAAGGTCATCTTTAATGTTATTACAGTAGACAACACAGAGATTGTGCGGTGGGGAGAGGAACTGAAGAAACAGGATGGTTTAGGAAGGACGGGACTGAACACACACCATTCGTCCAAACACATGCAGACGTCAATTTAGATAATTTAAAGGAATAGTTTGGTGAAAAATCTAATTAGCATGATTCAGAACTTACCTCAGATGAAGATCATCATTTAAGACGTGTTTTATATCTGATGTGTGCTTCCTGAGTTTAGAACAGCTTACACTGCTAACTAACATTGAAGTGTCACCAATCGTAGCTTCACAAATGCACGCCTAAATGCATCCAGATCTTCACTTGTTTGGTGCAAGTCTGGAGTTAGTATAAAGTGGCCAGTGTGATCTAATCAGTTGTTAGTCAGCCAGCCAGCAGGCTAACGTTACTGTAGTTAGACATGCTGGACTTGGTAATATTTTTGTACTCAGCCTCGTACAGTACTCTCAATCTACAAATATCCTTCTCAGATCTGCCCTGAGCTTCTTGGGCTTTCCAATTGTATGATGCGTTGATCAACCCAGTGAGTGCTGTCAAGTCAAGTCTTTTTATGAAGGACCAGAGAAGCTCCCAGATGTAGCCAATCATGATCACTAGCAGGAAGTTAAGAGGCCTTGGCAAGTTTAAAGACATTTTAGAACTTTTTAGCATCAATAAAGTAATAAACAAAAATAAATAAAATGAATAATCAGAGTGGGTGTATGTATAATTTTAACCCTGTATGTTTAATTTTGATTGTGTTGGTTTCAGAACACTCAAGTTTGTTTCAAACTTGAAAGCAATGCTTACATACATACACTTCCAAAAAGGGGATTTTCCATAGCATGGGCCCCTGAAAGCACCTCACTCTCCATCACATGTCCTTTAACTCCTGCCTCAGCTGAGACCCCCTAGTTGCTCTACACCCTGAATGTTTTTTTTCTTCATCCTGCTGTGTGTGGAGCCTCTGTTACTGCAGTAACACTTAGTAGTTACACAGGAATGAAGTGATTCACAGCCTTGACTGGAGGAAACCAATTGTCTACAGGACCAGTATGGTGCCCTTTCTGTTCATTACTTGAGTAGCTGAGTTGTAGTGGACTTACATGAGCTGCAATTTTACTGTGGAGACATTCCACTTACTGGACAAACTGTGAATCCAGCAGGGGGGGAAATCCGCTCTGCTTCTGCGCGGTTAGCTCAATAAACGTGATCTGAGAAACACCTGGTCTGAGAAAAGTGAGTCTACCAAAAGAGTAGGTGAGACTGGCTCCATCTCTGGTCTTTACTGCGGTCTCTTAAATCTGACAACATGACCAACAGTTTTGGCTGCATTTTCTATAGGAAGCAAGAAAATCTAACCATGGCGCCCCTTTTTTGTCTATAGTCATTGGTGTAATGATGTTTCGTATCTGACAAATCACAGTTTGGCTGACTGGCTAAAACTGAGTCAGCAATATGAGTCACCTTTAAGGTGCACCCATTGCTGGCAGGTGCTCAGCTGTGCACAAACAGCTTGCATAAGAAATACTGAGGTTTCTACACACTTTTGAAACTTGTGGATCTTGACGACAGTTAGGGCTGTAACAGAGGGAGAGTTTGTGTGATCTGCACTGTGTGAAATGTCATTATCAGCATGCAGAAGGGCTGAGTTTGGCATTACCGGAGATATGGTGTAAGGCACCTCCTGAGGGAGATATTCAAGAAGTCTCTCCCGGATCGCATTGATGCAGACGTCCTCTGGGCTCTGATCTGTCAGGACGTCACTGTGGTAATGCCACGGGCCTGGCTTTGCAGCCACCATCAGATATCTCTGCCAAACAGTCATTCATTTACATTCTTTAAGAAGACGTCTACCCAGAGTAATCACACTGAATATGTTTACATGCACATAGCAGTCTTAGTTCTCAATCTATCCAAGATCTGGTCCAAGAAAATGGACCAAACCAAGATGTTCACAGGAGCTAAATAAAAGATTAGAAGTGAACTGCCTCTGTTGACATGAACATGCACTGTATGGCCAAAAGTATTGGGACATCTGCTTCTTCTGATATCAAAGTTATAAAAAGAGTTTATCCTGCTTTTGTTGGAGGAGTAACAGTCTCTACTGTCTACTACTTTTTGGCGCATTGCTGTGAGGATTTGATTGCATTCAGCGACAAGAGCATTAAAGAGGCCAGGATGTTGATGATCACCACCAACCGCACCACCAACAATATTAATTAATTGCCATAGATATACTTTTAAATATAGATAAATAGTCAGTAGTGTTTATTTCTTGAAATATCTGATAAATACTGAAAATGCCTTCAATGCAGTAATAAATTAACTACTGATAAGAAGTGATTCCACGCTTTTAACTAATAGTAAATGCCAAACACATTCAATTGTGCATGATCAACTCTTCTCCATAACAGGAACCAGGCCAGTACCTTTAGTGTATTCACGTCTTCCATGTCTGTAGCACACAGCATGAACACGTCCTTGAAGTGAGGCCAACCTTTGCGGCTCTTCAGGCCCCTCAGCTGCTCTGAGCTTAGGCCTCTCTTGGCCTGTGCTCCTGTACCTGAGAACTGCTCCTCTCCAGCCTGGGCCTCTTGGGCAGCTTTCTGCTGGACTTGCCTCTCATCAAATTCTTTCTGGGACGGCTTCACCACACTGCTGACCTTCAGTCTCTCACCGTTCACAATGCCCTCTGTAAGCCCGGCTGTGAAGTCCAGCAGCAAGGTTTTGTCCTTCAGGAGGTCCACCTGTGTGTAAGAGACTCGTCAAATACTGACTCAGGTCGCAGATCTGACCATTTGAGGCATAGACTCCACAAGACCTCTGAAAGTATACCTGCGGTACCTGGCACCAAGACGTTAGCAGCAGATTCTTTAAATTCCTGTCCTGCAAGGTGTGAAGTGGGGCCTCCATGGATCGCATTAATAAACATTAGGGGACCCATGACCCTGCCGCTGGTTTACCGGTTGTCCTTTCTTGGACCTGGCCTTTACCTTTGTAAAAAACTGCATGTCTAAATCATCACATATTTGACCCAACAATGTTGGTTAGAGAAGCAAGCCCATTTGAGGCTGGAAGGCTGCCTGTTCGAACCCCTAGATCAACAGGAAGCAGGGACGGGGGAACAAACATTAAAGGATGAGGCCCTTAAACAAGGCATCTAACCTGAAACTGCTTCCTGGCTGCGGAGGTGGTTGCCCACCACCCTGGGTTTATGTTCTCACTGCCCCAATTACAAGTTTGTGCCACAGATGGGTTCAATTCAGAGACAGAACTCTGCTGCAGTGTTGCGCAGGGAAAGACCTCATCGCTTACCTTATTGAGGACTAGTATAGCAGGGATATGTGGATTCAGAGCCAAACACTTCAGCACCTCAAAGTCCAGCCTGCTGCGGGTCCACTTGTCAGAGATGTCCACCAACACCACCACTGCAAATGAAAGAGGGTATGCGGGTATGATGATCACACATAGTAACTAATCTTTAAACCCTACGTTAATAATGAAGTTATCAATCCTACCAAAAACATCTGTATAGCTGTTTAACGTGCTAGATTTTGTGGCATCCCACAGGGTTCTATTTTAAGGCCTGTGAAACTGAGGTAAATTATGAAAGCAGTGGATGGGCTTATATACAGCGTTTAAAGAGTTTAGGGAGTTTAAGACCTACAAGAGACCCTGAAGTTAAAGGCAAAACCTAATATTCTGTCAGGTTAGTGGCAGGTAGCAGACCTCACATTTCATCTTATGGAGTGAGATAACTGCCACTTACCTAGATCTGCTTCTCTTAATGACTGCAGTGGATCCTCAAGAAGAGACTTTTCCAGGTGATGTCTGTAGAGAACAGAATTATTATATTATTATTTCTAATTTTACTTATTAGTATGGTAAGAAATTATAGTATGGACTAAAGAGGTCTTGTTTATCTATAGTACATAAACAGCGGTGGCTCAGTGTATGAGTAAAGCGTATAAAAAGGTATCCAACTACTTAACTTGCATTACAGACATGATTTCAGTCAAAAAGCTGACTTACAAATTCAACTTCTACTACTGAACTGAAACCAGTGGGTCATGGACGGCGATGTGAGGCCAGCAAAGTCCAGCTAACTGAGGATCAAAATCACACAATAGAACAGGTGTGCAAATTCAGCCGCTTTCCCATACTGTGCATTTCCGCTCTAATGGTGTAAGATTGCAGCGTTGTTAGCAATGTTTAAGTATTGTTTTTAGATTGTTTTTTAGATTTTTTTAGTATAAAAGCCTCTCCAAGGCGGAATGTTTTTTTAAATTTTTTTTTTATTATTATTTATTATTTCATTCAAGTGACAGGCAAAGAGAGAGCGGAAATGGCCAGTACGAGGAAGTGACTAACCAGTAGCTGCTCTAACGCTCGCTAGGTAAGCAAAGGCTAGCTTAGTGAGTGTGCTATAGAAAATTAAAAAATGAAATCCAGCTTTCTGCCCTTTCAACAGAAGTTGATTGACAACAGTCTGAGTAGTCCTTGTCTATACCGTCTATAACGTTTATATAGTGGGGTTTCAGTCAGCCAGACTGAATTTGTTCTGTGGAGAGCAGACTGTTCAGTGTTTAACATTAATGGAAGGATTGATTTGTGCAGACTGAACTTCGTATTTGCTTGTTGCTGTTCAAAACAGCAAATTCTAACTCACACACATACCAGAAAACGGCAATATTAAAAACGTACCTTTTAACTTTGGAGGGAGTAGTAAGACCAGGGGTATCCAGCAGAATCTAATCATTTAGGGAAACAAAGTGAAGATCATTATTAACAGCCATCTACTCAATTCAGTACTACTGGTTATATCCTGGACTACTGCTCAGTCCAGTGCATATTAGTAACCAAGAGGTGACCTTCTGAGATCACCACAAACACTCACAATCTGGGTCTCGTTCTCTGTGAGCACTCCGAGTGCACGTGACCTTGTTGTATGCACTTTTTTGGAGACTGCAAACAGCTGTTAGAACAAGTGCGAAAGTTAATATCACCGCCAACTTCATATACATCAACCTGCACAATCAAACTACTACCTTCTTGCCAAGGAGCTGGTTGGACAGTGTTGACTTCCCTGCATTTGGAGCCCCAATTACAGCCACTCTCAGACACTTTGGGTTTTCTGGTTGATCTGGAGCCCTCAGTAACAGAGAAAGCTGCTCAGCTAGGTGGGGATCGAGAAGAGAAATCAAGCTTTATGGCCAAACCACAGCCCAGGCATATGAGATCCAAACATCTCAAATGTTTCTAAGAAGTGCAAATTATGCTTTACAGGGCAAAGAGAGAGACGTCATTACCTCCATCGGTAAGTATGGCTGGCCGGCAGGGTCTCTGATCCACGCCAGCCACTTTGCCCTTCAGCAGCTTGTCCAGAAACACACTGGAGGACACATAACTGGCTGAAGTCAGAAGAAATCCACCTCTGCTTCGTGCTATGGGTTGAAAGGCTGAAGAAAGAGAAGTTAAAAAGAGGTTTCACAGACAAGTTACAATATCAGTAGCAGGATTTCAGCTGATTAGGTCAATGTTAAACTTACATCAAGGTGAATTTTTCACTGATATTGAACACTTGACTGTCAGTTGGTCAACACTGATGCCATACCGACTTCATAAAAATGAGCTATTTTTAAGTGCTTCACTTCAGATGAGCATCTACAGCTCTCCAATGCTCAAACTACCCCACAGAAAGAGGCACAGCTAGAGTGACACCTAGTTTAAAGACTAGCATGAAGGTAAATGTTAAAGGAAGCTAAAATTCTGTACTATGTGAACCATGTCTCAGTAAAAAGCATCTCTTCTTTGACTTTTAGTCTACAGATCGATGGCTGGAACTTTTACTGGAACTGCAAAGCTGTTTTACTAGATTATATGACACTAATTACAAGAAGAAATATTATATAGTTAGTAAAATATTCATTTTATTGCATTAAAAATGTGTTATGAATATATACATACTGATGGAAACAAACAAACAAAAAAGTATGTGTGCTACAGACATGGAAGACGTGAATACACTGAAGGTAGTGGCCTGGTTCCTGTTATGGAGAAGAGTTGATCATGCACAATTGAATATGTTTGGCATTTACTATTAGTTAAAAGTGTGGAATCACTTCTTATCAGTAGTTAATTTATTACTGCATTGAAGGCATTTTCAATATTTATCAGATATTTCAAGAAATAAACACTACTGACTATTTATCTATATTTAAAAGTATATCTATGGCAATTAATTAATATTGTTTAATATAAATATGAGGAATTAACATTTGTTCTCTTTCAAATAACACTGTTCATAATCATGCCAGATCAAGTTGGTTGACCCACTCATGAGCTCATGACCAGCCTATACTTTTATTCAGTCTCAGTTCGATGGTATAGCTGGTCTACCAGTATTCTGGTGGACTAGCATGTCTGGCATGAGCATTCAACAAGCATGAACAAGCTGTTTGACCAGCATGACTGGACTTGACCAGGCTGGTAAACCAGCATGACCCAGCTGGGTGACCAGCATAACCAACCTGACCAGGCTGGTGCCAGTTAAATCAGCATGACCCTGCTGGTCAACCAGCATGCAATATATACTGTGCTGGTCAAGAGGTGGTTGACCAGCTAGCCCACCAGCACAGGGCATGTTTTGCCTGAGAAACCAGCAACCAGCAAAAGCTAGGGGGGCAATGCATTCTGGGTATTGTAGTGAACCAACACTAATGAACATAAAAATTATTCCAATCTAAAAAAACAAAAAAACAAACAACAAAACGTGAAATATGTCAAACTCACGACGAAAGCGACACAAAGATGCACTACAGACCATCAAGTACCACAAATTAAAACGACATATTAAACACCAGTCTTACACCAGAATGTCTGCATATTAAAATATCTGCACTATTTAATTAACAGCCTGTTAGAGACGGTTGCCTGTATTTTAACGATTCACTGAGAACTGAAAGAAATGCCGAGCTTGTGCTGCAATCTGTAAACAAGTGTGATGTCAAAGCAGGAGGGGAGTTAGCATTAGCGCTAGCAGCCTGACCTGCTCGGGGGCGCGGAGACGCGCTTTCCAGCAGAAAGACGCGACCAGGCGACGGGAGACATCTCCTCAAAAACGCCTCGCACACACGAAGAGCCATCCGTTACTGACAGCCAGTCCTGACGGCGAGAGGAGGGAGCTGCTGGGTGGTAAGCGAGCAGGACGAGCCTTCGGTGTTTGTTGACGGCGTGTGTTCAGGGCGCAGCCATGTTACTGCGGTCAACGAGAGAAGGAGAGGCGGAGGAGAGGAGCGGAACCGCTCTCACACCACCTGGTGGAGGAGCGGACTTCAGCTGAGCTTAGGAGTGAGACTGAATTCAGGGGAAAGCATTGACTTGTCTGATTATATCAATGTTGATTTGTAATACAAAAAATAAGTATTAAATAAAATATTTATTATGTAAAAAATAAAATACTAGTTGTAGTTATTTACTTTAGCTTGTTTTGGATCATTTCTCAGTAGCAATACTATTTTTCCAGATACAATTTAGTGTCTAAAATATATATTTCATGTGTAATAATTATATAATTAATGAAATAGTGGATTGTTACCCATTCAGTTGGCCTATATGTTATAGTCATAACAGAGGCAGGCCTTTTTCACCCAAGCAAAAGAGCATGTCGTCGTTATGAGACATTATGTGAAATGTGTGTGTTTGTGTGTGTAAGTAAAACAAAATATATTGTGATTATCTTCCAATTGCAATGTTTATATAATGAATTTATATATTTTCATATTTATCTATATAAAGTACATATTGTTTCTTTATGTAAAAATAAAAAATGCATTTTTTTAGCATGCTTAAAATACATCAATTTTTCCAGATAACAAATCAGTTTCTACTAGTAAGAAATCCTTTAAAACTTTAAACATGTAATAATTTAAATTTCAGCATCATCAAGTGAACTTTGACACACAAATATGTAAACATACATAGCACACATGACAATGTCTGACAATTCTGCATGTCTAAATATGTATATTATTTTATGTATAGTATTTATTAGCCCTGCTACCTCCAGCTCTATGTTGCTCATTTTATTTTGCATATATTTCTCCATATCTGCTTTCAGGTGGTCTTAGATCATAGCACACCCATATCTCCTATATTCAGTGTACACCAAACTACTACCTCTGCTTTTCTAAATAGGTCTAGATTTGTATTTATGTATATTTTTATCTGTATCTTTTAGTTATTTATTTAAACGGACAGTCATCAAAGCATTTTACTGCAAAATTATTTGTCACATACATAGTAATACACAGTATAACTTGCAGTGAAATGCTTTTTGTCTGCCCACATCAAAGATATTCAATAAAGATCTAAATTTAAACTTAAACTAAACCTTAACTTAATGAAATAAAGTGCAAAAGTGCAAAAAAAAAGTTACATTTAAGTTAAATTTAAGTTGAAAAAATTAAATATAAAAATATGAAAATATAGAATTATAGAAATATAAGAAGCAAAAAATATACAGATGGAATAGTGCGTGTCTGTGTGTGTGTATATATATATATATATATATATATATATATATATATATATATATGTATGTATGTATACATATGTACATATTTATCTGTATGTGAGTGTGTGTGTGAGTTAAAAAGAAATATTTGCGTTATTGTCCATAGTGAGTTGTCCACAAATATTTCTTTTTAACTCACACATACACTCACATAGTTTAGATTAGAAAATGTTCCCCTTATTAAAATGAATTGGCCATCAGCCCTAAATTCCTACTAGTAAAATGTTTATCTTACTTCGTCCTAATTTACCTTAATAAATCTTGTTACATGTTTAGTTATGATTCTAACTAGTAAAATCTTTTTGTTGAGTTTTGAAAGGTTGGAAATGATGGCAAGAAATTATGGCTTTTCTTCATCTTCCCTCCTTTCACAGCTGGAAGAAATTCATTGGGACATTCTTGAGATTGCTGTAGTGAAGAGTCCCACCTGATGTGCCTGTCTGATATCAGAGAAGCCGGATATTAAACTGCATTTGCGAGCCAGCAGTAGCATAGAAAGTGTAAAGTCTGGTGGTACGTTAGACTCTTTGGCTTTTCATATGATGGATGTCTTTATTAAAGATGTACACACTGGAAAATACACTATACCAGTATCTAGCTCATTCAAGGCTTCTCCTGAAGGCAGTATTAATACTGGACTTTGCCATAGTGGCAGCCTGTGGCAAAGTCCAGCGTCCAACTCTTGCAGACTCTTCTGGGAATGCCCTGCGCTTTACATTTACATTTATGGCATTTAGCTGATGCTCTTATCCAGAGCGACTTACAAGGTTACTCGTATTACAGAGGAGGGCCAATGTAGTGTCAGGAGTCTTGCCCAAGGACTCTTATTGGTGTAGCGCAGCATAGTCACCCAGACCGGGAATCCAACCCCAGCCTCTTACGTGTTGTGGCAGTTCAATGGCAGGTAGCGGTATTATCTGTTACGCCACACCAACCACACGCTTTGATTGTATTCAGCCACAAGAGCACCACTGCTCCACAGTCCAATGTTGACTGGTGACCTTAAGCTCATGTGTGTTTGGCCATTTCTGTTGCCAGTGCTTTTCTATAGAGATTATACAAGCTGTGGTAGAGGGGGTGCTTTGCTACTTTTGGACTTATATTGTATGAGAGCAGTATATCGTCACTGTCCAATGAAAAGCATGTATCTCCAGAATGGTGACTTACTGGTCTTAACTTTGAATGGAAGTTCAGGTTAAATGAGAGAGTTTATTCCAAGTAATTTATTATTTTCTATTATTTCTATTGGCCCATTCCTCCAGAGTTATTTACACAGTACACAGAGCAGCTACAGGGTTCAAACCATGGAGAAAACTAAACACAGACAAAAATGGAGATACGAGTTTTAAGTTGCAAGTTATAAATGTTACATTTGTATTTATATTTTATTCTTCTGATAAAGCTGCAATGCACAAAATGCACCAGCAAGGCATTTGCTTTGTAATCAGCCCAAATCTGTTCTGCATGATTTACATGGTTCAGCACTTAGAATTTCCATCAATATCCATAACAGACTCAGAAAACATTTTTACTTTACTGTCCAAAAACAAGCTGTTTTCATTTTATTTTGATGAGTCGTTTTATGTGTTTATGTCACTCTGGTTCAAACATCATAGAGTTGTATTAAATTAATAGTGTTTTACATCAGTTAACATTACTTTTTGCCAACTGTTACAAATAACCCCTCGATCTATTAACCATCATTACTCTCATTACTCGTACCATCTCTATTATGATCATATTAGTTATATTATATTATGATTATGTTGCACACCTGAGCAGAGGAACAGTCTGGATGGTTCGGTGGCTTTTATCAACAATCCATAAATAGTTCTGATCAGAGGAGGGTGGTCCCTCTTGTGGGTCTTGGTTCTTTCCAAGGTTTCTTTGTTGATCTTTTGTCCTCTTACTAATTACTGACTCCTGTAAAGCTGCTTTGTGACAACAGCAGTGCTACTCAAATACATTTGATTTGATTTGTTACTTATTACATTTGAATACTTTCTGCTTTTGGCTGAACTACTGATTTATAATGTTTATCAAAAAATGAATTGTGGGGCCCAAAGAGGCTCAGTGCTCTAATACACTGCTACTATATGCTGGGGGTCGCAAGATTGAATCCAGAGCCCAAATGCCATTTTGCCATCAGCAGCCCTTGGTGTCCAAGAGGGCACAGTTGGCCGTGCTCTCTCTAATGGTGTGTAGATGGCGCTCTTCCCTCCCATTACTCCTAAAGCCATGTTGGCTGGCACAGACGTCTGTTAGCTGGTGCGGCCTAGCTGGGGACCCGGCCATGTGTTCAGTCCTTAGCCTTGTAGTATAGAGACTAGCTAGCGTTAAGGGGAGCTACGAGGGGGTGGGTTAATTGGCAGTACCAAACTGGGAGAAATCAATAAAGTAGTTCCGAAAAAAGTACCGAACATCATAATCTTCCCAGACAATTTAACGATACACTGTCTGTGTCATAATATACAGTTTGTAATGCACACAATGCACCTGCAAAGCAGTAGCTCTGTAATAGGCCCAAATCTGTCTTTCTATGAGCACTTTCCGAATACCCATGATATACCCAGCAAACGACACTGTGACGTAATTTATCACATTAAGGATAACATATCCTATTGCCCATCCCTAACATTTAACATCTACCAGCCCAGGAACTGAGGTTTAGTACACTCTGTTCTTCTGTTTCTGCCTAAGGGAAAGTGATAAAGCTCAGTGGTAAGAGGTGTGGAAGATGTCCTGAGGTGGTTCAGCTCAGTGGCCCGGAAACAGGAACAGGTTCTTCATCACATTCTCATCAGAGTGTCAGATTACTTCAGCATGTTTATCAAAGCATTTGAAGGCTGAGTCAGTTGTCTCTCAACAGCAGAAGCTCAGCAGATTAGAATGATGAGGAAAAAGCCAGCACTTTCCTGGGTCTGGTGGGTGGGGGGTGGGGTTGGGGGGGTTCCGGGAGAGGTGCTGGGACGTGATCAGAGGAAGGCGAGCGAGTGAGTGCAGGTTGTTTGTGTAGTTTTGGTGCCTCGCAAGCGAAGCCAGAGAGAGCAGATGTGTTTTCCTATCGCCCATCAAACGTGCCGGCTGCTCGCCTGGTCCACCAGGAGCAGCGTGGGGCGGAACACACACCTCCGCTGGGGAGGATGAAGGATATCAGGTGGCTCACAATCTGTCATCATGGAGACTCTACTGCAGTAACAGAGGCTCCACACAGAGCAGGATGAAGAAAAAAAAATTCAGGGTATAGAGCAACTAGGGGGTCTCAGCTGAGGCAGGAGTTAAAGGACATGTGATGGAGAGAGGGGTGCTTTCAGGGGCCCCCACATGATGGATCAAAGACCCCCAGTGAGCAAGCCAATGGCAACAGTGGCAAGGAAAAACTCCCTCAGAGCTGGAGGAAGAAACCTTGGGAGGAACCAAGACTCACAAGGGGGACCCGACCCATCCTCCTCTGGTCAGAACTATTTAAACATTAATGATAAAAAATTACCAAACCAGATACAGCAGATAGTTAAAAATGGTTTTAACATGGTCACTAAACAGGTAGCAGTGGTAGGCGGGTGAGCCGCTGGTCTGCCATGGGTGGTGGTGGGTGTGGGGCCTGCTGGTTGGACCGGTAGGTGGCAGCTGGTTTGATGCAGGTAGAGGGGACCTCAGCGGGCAATCTTCCAGCAGGTCGGGCTGGGTGGCCATTTACTCGGAGAAGGTAAAAAGAGAAAGTTAGTTCTGAGAGGAATTTTATGGAGAGCAGAGAATGTTGGGCAGTATCAGATTGTGTCTGACGACTCCGGCAGGTCTGACTATAACGGCCTAATTAAAAGGAGAGAACCAGAAGGTAACACAGACACGGGAGCACCCTGAAAACGCCTGCATCTAACTGCTCCACCGTCAACAAACCTGAGTGATCGCGTGTAAGCAGCGAGACGACAGCTCCAGCATCTCAGTGTACTTCAATTCCCTGTGTCTGCAAACCCCTGGACCTGCAACCTTTATCTAAGAAACATTAATTACCAAAAGCTAAACTAAACATATGAGTTTTTAGCTTGGATTTAAAGATTAAGACTGTGTCTGAGTCCCGAACATTGTCTGGAAGGTTATTCCAGAGTTGGGGGGCTTTATAGGAAAAGGCTCTTCCCCCTGCTGAGGTTTTCTGAATTTTGGGAACGAGTAAGAGGCCAGCACCCTGAGATCTAAGTAGTCTTGATGGTTCGTAATATGTAATAAGATCCCGCAGGTACTCAGGAGCGAGGCCATGTAGGGCTTTATATGTTAATAGAAGAATTTTGTAATTAATACGGGATTTAACTGGGAGCCAATGAAGTGCTGATAGATTTAACTGGGAGCCAATGAAGTGCTGATAGAAGGCCTCTTAACTTCCTGCTAGTGATCATGATTGGCTACATCTGGTAGCTTCTCTGTTCCCACATAAAATGAATTGACAGCACTCACTGGATTGACCCACACCCAGTAGAATGGGAAAGCCCAAGAAGCACAGTGCAGATCTAAGGGTAATCGTAGGATAATCGTGGAATAATCAAAGGATAATCGTAAATTAACAAAGTCAGGAATGTCTCTCAGAGCCATTTTTAAATAGCCGTAAATTCCAAGGTCATCCATTGAAACAATTGCAGGTAAGTGCAAGTTTTTGGAAGGTGTAGTCACTTTACCAAGGCCTGGAAGAAGATCCAGCTAGGAGGAAATTGGTATGGATGGTCAGGAACTACCTTAAGATTAGTAAGACACAGGCCATGAACTGGAAGCTGCTGGAACACCAGTGTCACTGTCTACAATAGAGCTGGGCAATATGACAATTTTTTATCGTATTGGGATACATTTGTTTTTATCATGAACACTTTTTTAAGCATATCGAGGATATGATCAGTGCTTAAAGAACGCTGATCAGCTGCATGTTTCATCACAAACTGTGTAATTAGTCTGGTTTAACTGGATAAAGTGCAAATCACTGTTAATATAGTAGTGTATTAGAGCACTGAGCCTCTTGGGGCCCCACAATTCGTTTTTTGATAAACATTATAAATTAGTAGTTCAGCCAAAAGCAGAAAGTATTCAAATGTAATAAGTAACAAATCAAATCAAATTTATTTGAGTAGCACTGCTGTTGTCACAAAGCAGCTTTACAGGAGTCAGTAATTAGTGAGAGCACAAGAGATCAACAAAGAAACCTTGGAAGGAACCAAGACTCACAAGAAGGACCACCCTCCTCTGATCAGAACTATTTATGGATTGTTGATAAAAGCCACCGAACCATCCAGACTGTTCCTCTGCTCAGGTGTGCAACATAATCATAATATAATATAACTAATATGATCATAATAGAGATGGTACGAGTAATGAGAGTAATGATGGTTAATAGATTGAGAGGTTATTTGTTATTTGAGTGTTTGGATGGTGGTTTTTAAAAACCACCATCCGATAGATAGATGGTCTATCGTGAAAATGTCTTTAAATATCGTGATACGATATTTTTATCATATTACCGAGCCCTTGTCTGTAGTCAAGTGAGTCTCACATTGCCATGGACTGAGAAGCTGCCATCCAAGAAAAAATCGAATGCTCCAAAATCAATACAGTCAAAAATTAAACAGGGTTAAAAATGTACATAGACTCACTTAGATTATTAACTCAGTGTTTTAAAATGTCTTTAAACTTCCTGCTAGTGATCTGGATTAGTTACATCTGGTCCAGCATAAAAAGGCTTAGTTTGACAGCACTCACTGGATTGACCAACATCTCATACAATGGGAAAGCGCTGTCCGAGACTGAGTACAAAAATACTACCAACTACGCATTAACAGACACTCAGTATGTTAGCGTAAAGTGTTGTTAGCCAGCCAGCCAGCCGGAGTGTCTATTAATGCGATCAACAGCACAGTATGATTAACTAGCTAGTTGACTGACAGCTCACAGATCACTTCATTCTTCAAAAAGAAAATTGGCCAATATTAGCTAGCACAGGGAAAAGTAACCTTTGGAATTAGACACTGGAGATGGAGAGACAGTTTGGAGAAGAAAAGTGAGATGGAAAATGGGCTGATTTGTCATTGGAACATATGGAGATGGGCGGAGCTACACATTGTACTGCAAGCAGCCATCAGAAGTGCTAGAGCTTAGCCATCATTAACTGGACTGTCTGTATCTGACTTTGTGAAGTTTTGGCCTGTTGTGAGCACATTTATTTACATTTATGTCATTTAGCTGATGCTTGTGTCCAAAGTGACTTGCAAGGTTATTCTTATTGGTGTAGGGCAGCATAGTCACCCACAATCGGGAAGCGAACCCCAGTCTCCCACAGCTTGTTAATACCACTCAATCTGTAATACTGTGTTTTCAGCATTCTGTATCAGCTGCTGGGTTGCTGAGTTGACTGTATTGAGTTATACATGATTTTTACAGCCAGTACTTTAAAATAACATGTCCTGGAAATAAAGAGAAGGAATACTTTTGTATATTCAAAGAATATGTATGTAATTTAAAATACAGTTCAATGAAAACAGATACAGAATTGTTTGAAAATTAAGTGAGAATTAGTATCACTTGCTCTTAGGCTCCCCCTTAAAGCCATGGAGTATAATTTGCTTTCACTTCACTGCAGGAAGTTTCACTTTCAGCTCCCCCCTAATGGACAGCTGTACACATGCATTTCTGGACAAGCTGAGAGATACAGAACCGTCACTGAAAGGTAAAGCGTTCCTGCCCTCAACATGATAGTGACCTGCTATTTATTTATACAGAAGGTAACGTTGCTCCAGACTGTTTAAATGGACAAACACGGGTTCTTTCTGCCCGTATATTATGGGTTGTGTAACAGGTCACTCCAGAACCAGAAGAACCATCCACTTTTTATTAAGAGCACTTTATACTCTCCATCAGTACTTATAGTGTTAGGTCACAGGCCTGAAACACCCCTCTCCACTTCTTTCTTTGATGCGCAAAGCCCCCCCATGCACACACTTACATGCATACATCTGGTGCTACTGACTCTCTGGAACCTTCACTCTCCACATGCCCACTCAATGTGGGGGAAAAAAATTGGAGAGTGCTTTTGCTGAACTGTTTGACTGCATTAACTTTCCCCTTAAAACCAGTGAACGCAGCTCTCTCTCTCTCTCTCTCTCTCTCTCTCTCTCTCTCTCTCTCTCTCTAAAGGACTATTTCAGGGGACCATTTAATCATCTCATGGTGCAGTGGCCATTTCAGGGCTAGATTACTTAGGTGCTCAGGATTAAAAATACATCTGTACAAAAAAAAAGGTCCCCCACACACAAATGCACCAAACCATTTTAGTGCAACACTCACTTGTGTGCCATGCTTGTCAGAACACTGCAGTTATGTGGATGAATAAGGCAAAAGGCTTTGCTTTGTGGGCTGATATTAAGCTTCGTGCTTGGACAGGAATGCTGTGTTTGGAATGGTTCACTCATTAACTGTACAGTGAGGTTGTAATGATTTTAATAGTGTTTTGGAAAATGGATAAAAATTGGCGTTCAAAACTGCATCAGTGCCCCAGGGCTTCTCATGTGCTATTTTGGATGGAAACATTAAAATGTGAAAATGCTGAAACTAACGCTATATATGATCGTTTTGCTTCCCTGATGGTGATATTTCAGTTATGCTGGGTTGGGAATGAACCTGCATTGGACTGGATGGACTGGTCCCCATATCCAGGGGTATTCCTGCCTGTGATTGTTGGTAGGCCTCAAAATCCACAGCCTGACACTGACCAGGAAAAAGCAAATAAGAAGATGGATCATTTATGTTTCTTAATAAAATGCTGTTTGTATTGGGTGGCATTGTGTCGCAGATGGTAGTGTGTGCGCTGTACAACTCCAGGGGCCTGGGGTTGTGGGTTCGATTGTTGCTTTACCATGTCCTTCCTATCTCCGTATGGGTTTTCACCAGATGCTCTGGTGTTCTCCCACCTTTCAATAACACATGGTGGGTCAATTGGCCATTCCAAACTGCCCAGTAGGATGCATGTGTGATTATGTGAATAGTTGTGAGTGGCACCAGCTCTGTCCAGGGGGTATTCCTGCCTTGCCCCCAATGATTCTAGGTAGGCTTCAGACTTACTGCAACTCTGAACCAGGAAGAAGAAGATGAGGAGATGCATGGATGAATGGACTGTATGAACTATATGTGTAGTATATAATTAGAGGTCTACAGAATCAGCACTTTTTAACATATCAAAATATTGATAATGAACCTGAAATTATGTGTATCTTTAAACCAGTGGATCCAGGATCTAATAATCCATCCCTTCACAATGGAATGAACTGACTCACTTCATTCACTCTATGTCCGAAGGGCTAAACAAAAAAGTAAATTCAGCTACTTTATGGTGAACCTATTGCTGACACTGAAACTGGACACTCTGGAGCACCCGCACACAAACCTAAGGTCACCATGTCCCATGCAAATGAGGTATAAATTGTCCAGCATTGGACTGTGGAGCAGTGGAACTGTGTTCTCTGACGTTCACTAAGCTCCATCCAGTACCTTTGGGATGAGTAGGAGTGCTGGAACTGATCATCCAGCATCAGTACCTGACCACACTAATGATATCATGCCTCAATGCAATTAATTCCTCATATCGGTGTTACAACATCTGGTGGAAAGCCTTCCCAAAAGAATAGAGGCCCCCAGCCGGCCACCATTGTTGACAGATGTTGTTATCAGGTTGAATGTAGGTGGTGACATCAGGTGATCAAGATTCAGTGTCAGCACAATGACTAATACCAACGTCAGTTTGATGTGTTATAGTGACAAAGGCTGACGTTGATATTAACCAAGTAACCAAAATCCAACATCTCCCAAATGTCACGTCAACGCCATATTGGTGTAAAATAAAAGCATTTAGCTGTAGTGAACTATGGTGACCGAAACCCAATGTCTGCAGTAGCGATGTTAGACGACCCCGGTAGCTGGGCCATGCTAATGTCACAGAGGCGATGTTGGACAAGCCTGTAAGCTGGCGTGCTGATGCTGCAGTAGCAATATTGGATGCGCCCGGTAGCTGGGCCATGCTAATGCCACAGTAGCAATGTCATATGAGCCCAGTAGCTGGCATGCTAATGCCATAGTGGCAATGTTGGACGAGTCCGGTAGCTGGGTCATGCTAATGCCACAGTGGCGATGTTGGACAAGCCTAGTAGCTGATGTGCTAATGCTGCAGGAGCAATGTTGGACGAGCCTAGTAGCTGATGTGCTAATGCTGCAGGAGCAATGTTGGACGAGCCTAGTAGCTGATGTGCTAATGCTGCAGGAGCAATGTTGGACGAGCCTAGTAGCTGATGTGCTAATGCCACAGTAGCGATGTTGGACGAGTCCGGTAGCTGGGCCATGCTAATGCTGCAGTAGCAATGTCATATGAGCACAGTAGCTGGCATGCTAATGCCACATTAGCAATGTTGGACAAGTCCGGTAGCTGGGTCATGGTAATGCCACAGCAGCAAAGTTGGATGAGCCCGTTAGCTGCCATGGTAATGCTATAGGAGCGCTGTTGGAACAGCCTGGTAGCTGGGCCATGCTAATGCCACAGTGGCGATGTTGGACGAGCCTAGTAGCTGATGTGCTAATGGCACAGTTGCAATGTTGGACCAGTCCGGTAGCTGGGTCATGCTACTGCAGCATTAGCGATGTTGGGCAAGCCTGTTAGCCGGCGTGCAAATGCCGCAATACCAAAATTGGACAAGCCCAGTAGCTAGCATGCAGGCAAAGGTGATGCAAATATGGAGCCAATCAACGGATCCCTACAACATTAAGCCTTCCTGTGGCCCCAAGTATGGTTAGGTAACCGTGCTGAGAAACCCAGGCTCAGCCCAGTTTGTAAGTGTTCTGTGCTGAACATGTTCATGTGGAAAAGCCACCAGAATGATTACCCTCCAGGCTCAGTCTACCCAGCAGGGCAAAAGAAGCCAGTGATTTCAGAAAGAAGGCTGGCTGTTGGTCTCTACAAGCTGTTGGACGTTGCTGGAAGCTTCTGTATGGCGAGTTTAGCAAAAGTGGGACATGCTGCATTGCTGCTGAAGTGGCATGAGCCAATCAGATGTATCTATTATGAATAATTACTATAACAGTTCTTGTCTTTCCGAGTTAGTTTTGAACCTAGCGGCATCGCTTGTAGCACATCTCCCACTTCCGCTTAGTTCGGCCTAATAGGGAGCGAATCCTGACCGAGCAGAAGACTTCACAAAGGAGCGCCGTCGCCGATACCAGCATGATTTAGCGCACGCGTAGGCTTTGTCTGCATTGGGGGGAGAAAAACGGCCGACTTGACAAAAGAGAGGAGCAATTTGAGCTGAACAATCCCTGGCTGAGCCCCGCAGTGTGTGCTGCCGCTGCTGTTGGTGTCATTGTCATTTAGGAGCTGCGGGTGCACAGAAACTGCTGTCATGTCAGATATTTCAACAACAGGCCTCTCTTTCCTCCTCCTCCTCCTCCTCCTCCTCTTCCTGGCTGTGTGAGGCGGACAGACCAGACACACATACACTCACACTCACATACACTCGCACAAACACGCATGGGCTAGAAGCAGCCTGCTGTTCCTGTGCCATTTATCAACCTTGCTGCAGGGAAGGAGGAGTAACGGGGTTGATGAAATGGCGAGCGCACACCGGGACCAGGGACGGGGGCCCCCGCGCCTCAGCAGCGCACCGGCGTGCACCGGCACGGCGTGCCGATCCATTACACATGATTGCGGCCCACCGCACAAAGCCACGCAGCTGGTGCATCCTTTGTCGCGCCCTCATCAGCGAGCTTTTAGAGGGATGGTTTAAAAAAAAAAAAAACACCCACAGGTCACATTTGGCCGCCCCCGAATCTAAATCCCCTCTCTGATTGGCAAGAGAGAGAGAAAGAAAGAGTGAGAGACATGGAGTGAGAGAACAGGGTAAAAAAAAAAGTCATAGCCAATCTAGAACTGCAATCAATATGACTTGTCTGTGAAGTGGATCGATAATACATCCCCATTGAAATCGTCAATCATGTCAGAGCTGGATATAAAAAGCGTAATTAGGAACACCGTTCCTAAACATCCTGTATTGACGTCCCCCGGGGGCCGAAGAAAGACACCATTCTGCGTCATTAACTTTGTATTATTGCCTGATGGAGCTCACTGCTGTGTACTTCTCCCCGAGCCGCTTGCTCTCTGGTCCCTCTGAGGACAAGTTGTTCCTTTTTTTGTGCTCATCTAGGATCAGCGTTCCCTTTCCCTAGTTACCTCTTCGACGGATGCGAGCCGGTCCACAATGCCGGGCGGAGGAAGACCTTGGATCAATCGGAGCTGGGTGCTTTTCTTTCGCTTGCTTGATGGATTTTCTTTATTTTCAAGAAAAAGGGCCAAAAAGAGAGAGAGAGAGAGAGAGAGAGAGAGAGAGAGAGACCTATTACACAAGCTTTAATACAGCAAATAAGAGGCAGTGTTACGCCTTAAGAACCCCATCCACCCTCTCTAGAAATCCCAGCACCCCCGTAAAGTCACAAATGACCCACAGATTTTACACACAGACAGCCACTGTACACACAGCATCACCAACGCACCCCACAGTCCGAAACTTCAGCACAGCGTTCTTAGGCCTGATCTGACCAGTGCCTTAAACAGCAGCACAGGGTCAGTCACACATTCCCCTCGAGGGCTACTTTGCAGTATAAGCCATATGATCTGTCAGCAGACAGGACCTCAGAGAGAAATTGTAGCGTGAGCCCAGGATGAACATGCCCATTGTAAAAGTAACCCCCACCTTTACACAGTAACCCCTCAACAACTCAAACAGGGGTCCAGTCGCACGCATCCAGCTTGCATCCAAAGACAGAGAGAGTCTTTATTTTAATTACTGCTATTCAAAGAAAAGTCCATCATAGCAGAATTCACCAGTAAATCGCCAGCATCCCCCACAGATACACAGCCCCCAGTAACACACCACCTCTTCTCAAACTCACACACACACACAAACACGAGACTCCACCAGAGCCTGAAACAGCTTCACCACATCAGTGCCCCTCCCCTCGGACACTAGCCTAAACAACTTCCATGTAGCTAATAGCCCAGCAAGAAGTTCACTACCACACATTCAGTGCTCAGAGCTTCCTGTATTTACAGCCAGGAAATAAACAGTGTGGGTAAGCAGAAGACCCATTCCTCTGAAGACCTGTCCCGAAGGTTCGAAAGAGAGAGAGAGAGAGAGAGAGAGAGAGAGAGAGAGAGAGAGAGAGACTTTAATATAATCTTTAATATATCAAGCAAGAATTATTACACCATATATAAATATTACACCCTCTCTAACCCCCCCCCCAAACAGCCAACCCATCATCAACCACTGCACACACAGCATCACCAACACACCCCACAGTCTGGAACGTCAGCACAGCGTTCAGCAGTGTGTAATACACAAACTCCACACTGAGGTCTGATCTGACCAGTGCCTTACAGAGAGAGAGAGGAAAACAGAGGCAGAAAGAGAGACAGGGGAGAGAAAGAGAACGAGAGAGAAAAGAAAAAAAAAGAGAGAGAGAGAGCGAGCAATAGAGAGAGAGAGAGAGAGAGAGAGAGAGAGAGAGAGAGAGAGAGAGAGAGAAATAAAGAGACTTGACTTTACACCCCTTTACTAAATTTGTATTGGAGAAACAGATTTCATGCTAAACCAGGACTGTGTCTCACAACCAACACCTGGGAAAGATAAGAGATAAAGAGAAAGAGAGAGAAGGAAACAGAGTGAGAAATAAAAAGGGGGAGACAGAGAAGAAGAAAGAAAATAGAGAGAGAGAGAGAGAGAGAGAGAGAGAGAGAGAGAAAGCGTGAGAGAAAGAAAGAGAGAGAAAAAAAGAGATCACGAGACAGCCAGAGCGAGTGAGAAATAAACAGAGAGAAAGAGAGAGGGAGAAAAAAATTAGAGAGAAAGACAAAGAGAGAGAGAGAGAGAGAGAGAGAGAGAGAGAGAGAGAGAGAGAGAGAAGAAAGAGAAAGAAGGAAAAAGAGGCAGAAAGAGATACAGAGAAAGATAGAGTGAGAGAGAGAGAAGAAAAAGAAAGTAAGAAAAAGAGGCACAGAGAGAGAAAGAGACAGAGTGAGAAACAGAAAGAGAGTGGGAGAGAGAAACAGAGAGCTGAAAGAGAGAGAGATAAGACAGAAAGTGAGTGCGAGATAAACAAGGAGAAAGAGAGAGGGACATAAAGGTGTTAGAGAGAAGGAGATATATAGAGATATAAAGATCTATAGATATACAGTGAGTCCAAGAAGTATTTGATCCCTTGCTGATTTTCTTTGTTTGCCCACTAATAAAGACACTATCCTTCTGCACTTTTAATGGTAGATATATTCTAACATGGAGAGACAGAATATCAAGACAAAAATCCAGAATATAATTTTAAAGAATATATTTTAATTAATTTGTATTTCAATGAGGAAAATAAGTATTTGATCCCTCTTGCCAAACACACTCAATACTTAGTGGCAAAGCCTTTGTTTGCAAGCACAGCGGTGAGACGTTTGTTGTAGTTAACCACAAGTTTAGCACACACACCAGGGGGAATTTTGGCCCACTCTTCTTTGCAGATCCTCTCTAAATCATGAAGGTTGGTGGGCTGTCGCTTGGCAACTCTGACCTTCAGCTCCCTCCATAGATTTTCGATCGGATTGAGGTCTGGCGACTGGCTGGGCCACTCCATGACCTTAATGTGATTTTTCTTGAGCCAATCCTTTGTTGCCTTTGCTGTATGTTTAGGGTCGTTATCATGTTGGAAGACCCAACCACGGCCCATTTTCAGATCCCTGGCAGAGGGGAGGAGGTTGTCCCTCAGGATTGTGCGGTACATGGCTCCATCCATCTTCCCAGTGATGCGGTGAAGTAGCCCTGTACCCTTGGCAGAGAAACACCCCCAAAACATTATGCTTCCACCTCCATGCTTGACGGTGGGCACAGTGTTCTTGGGGTCATAGGCAGCATTTTTCTTCCTCCACACATGGCGGGTGGAGTTGAGGCCAAAAAGTTCAATTTTGGTCTCGTCTGACCACAAAACCTTCTCCCAATAACTTGGTTCATCTTTCAAATGATCATTGGCATACTTGAGGCGCGCCTCCACATGTGCTCTCTTCAGCAGGGGTACCTTTCGGGCACTGCAGGATGTGAATCCATTGTTGCGCAAAGTGTTGCCAATTGTTTCCTTGCAAACTGTGGTCCCAGCTGCCTTCAGGTCATTTGCTAACTCCTGCCGAGTGGTTGCAGGACGATTTCTGACTGTTCTCAGCATCATTGCCACCCCACGAGGCGAAATCTTCTTTGGAGCACCGGGCCGAGGTCTGTTGATTGTCATGTTATACTCTTTAAACTTTCTGATAATTGCACCAATAGTTGTTACTTTCACATCCAACACCTTACTAATCTTTTTGTAGCCCATTCCAGCTTTGTGAAGGTCAACAATTCTGACTCTGAGGTCCTGTGACAGCTCTTTGGTTTTACCCATGTTGGAGACTTGAAATCTGTGTGATCTGTCTGATTCTGTGGACAGGTGTTTTTCACACAAGTGATTAGTGAGAACAGGTGGCTTCAGGTCAGGTAACAAGTTGATTGGGAGTGTCTAACTGGTCTGTAAAAGCCAGAACTGCTAATGAATACTAAGGGATCAAATACTTATTTCACTCCATGAAATACAAATCAATTAATATATATTCCTTAGATTTATTTTCTGGATTTTCTTTTTAATATTCTGTCTCTCCATGTAAGAATACATCTACCATTAAAAGTATAGAATGATCATGTCTTTATTAGTGGGCCAATGAAGAAAATCAGCAAGGGATCAAATACTTCTTGGACTCACTGTATATGCATATACAGTGCATCCGGAAAGTATTCACAGCGCTTCACTTTTTCCACATTTTGTTAGGTTACAGCCTTATTCCAAATTGTATTAAATTAATCTCTTTCCTCAAAATTCTACACAAAATACCCCATTATGATCATGTGAAAAATGTTTTCGTGAGAGTTCTGAAAATTTATTAAAATTAAAAAACAAAGAAATCATATTTACATAAGTATTCACAGCCTTTGCTTAATACTTTGTAGAACCACCCTTGGCAGCAACTACAGCCTCAAGTCTTTTTGAATATGATGCCACAAGCTTGGCACACCTCTCTTTAGGCAGTTTTGCCCATTCTTCTTTGCAGTACCTCTGAAGCTCCATCAGGTTGGATGGGAGACGTCTGTGCACAGCCATTTTCAGATCTCTCCAGAGATGTTCAATCGGATTCAAGTCTGGGCTCTGGCTGGGCCACTCCAGGACATTCACAGAGTGGTCCTGAAGCCACTCCTTTGAGATCTTGGCTGTGTGCTTCGGATCGTTGTCCTGCTGAAAAATGAACCGTCGCCCCAGTCTGAGGTCAAGAGCGCTATGGAGTAGGTTTTCATCCAGGATGTCTCTGTACATTGCTGCATTCATCTTTCCCTCTATCCTGACTAGTCTGGCAGTTCCTGCTGCTGAAAAACATCCCCATAGCATGATGCTGCCACCACCATGCTTGACTGTAGGGATGGTATTGGCCTCGTGATGAGCAGTGCCTGGTTTCCTCCAAACATGACGCCTGGCATTCACACCAAAGAGTTCAATCTTTGTCTCATCAGACCAGAGAATTTTGTTTCTCATGGTCTGAGAGTCCTTCAGGTGCCTTTTGGCAAATTCCAGACGGGCTGCCTTGTGCCTTTTACTAAGGAGTGGCTTTCGCCTGGCCACTCTGCCATACAGGCCTGATTGGTGGATTGCTGCAGAGATGGTTGTCCTTCTGCAAGGTTCTCCTCTCTCCACGGAGGAACGCTGGAGCTCTGACAGAGTGACCATCGGGTTCTTGGTCACCTCCCTGACCAAGGCCCTTCTCCCCCGATCGCTCAATTTAGATGGCCGGCCAGCTCTAGGAAGAGTCCTGGTGGTTCCAAACTTCTTCCATTTACGGATGATGGAGGCCACTGTGCTTATTGGGACCTTCAAAGCAGCAGAAATTTTTCTGTATCCTTCCCCAGATTTGTGCCTCGAGACTATTTTGTCTCGGAGGTCTACAGACAATTCCTTTGACTTCATGCTTGGTGTTTGCGCTCTGACATGCAGTCAACTGTGGGACCTTATATAAACAGGTGTGTGCCTTTCCAAATCATGTCCAATCAACTGGATTTACCACAGGGGGACTCCATTTAAGCTGTAGAAACATCTCAAGGATGATCAGTGGAAACAGGATGCACCTGAGCTCAATTTTGAGCTTCATGGCGAAGGCTGTGAATACTTACGTAAATGTGATTTCTTAGTTTTTTATTTTTAATAAATTTTCAGAACTCTCAAGAAAACTTTTTTCACATGGTCATAATGGGGTATTTTGTGTAGAATGTTGAGGAAAGAGATTAATTTAATACAATTTGGAATAAGGCTGTAATCTAACAAAATGTGGAAAAAGTGAAGCGCTGTGAATACTTTCCGGATGCACTGTATATATATATATAAAGAACATATAAAGAAAGAGATAAAGAGAGAGAGATAGTTTTGCAGTTTGCTCAGCAGTTTAGCAGTTGTGTCAATGATGTAGATGACTCTGAGTTGATCGCCCGCCCCCCTGCAATGAATAGATAAACAGCGATCAGCACAATACCAGGCTGCTGCTGCTGCTGATGGTCCTGCTGATGACGATGATGGTGAAGATGGCTTCCTGGACGATTGATCTCAGACAGAGAAAGAGCGCTTGTGTCATCAATTGAAACCTATTGATTGATCCTCATATGAAGCGTGTAACCGTGACACTGAAACACCAGGCTACATTACATATTCCTTCCAGCTCCTCCTGGGGTGTGACATATCGGCTAGCCCAACATTCTCTCGCCAAGCTGCATTCATTTGCTCAGAGATTCTAGAGGTTTTTTCCTTCATCAATACCACATAGACAGCAGGTGGGGGTGTGTAATGAGCCAATTTATCTCAGCTGTCAAAGACATTTTAGTCTGGGGCCAAAGCATCAGGCTCACCAAACTCCGCCCTGGAACTCTCGATCAACTAACAAAAACATATTGACGTAATCGGCAGCGCCTGTTATGGATTCGGCTTCATCAAGGTGCCTTTGGGATCGGACAAATGCATTCCATTTTTGTTTACTTCCTTTATCTGTTGTAGGCCTGGACCTTGCTCAGAACCTCCACAACCGTCAGACGTTAGATACAGTAGCCTGGGAGCTTCACAGTTCATAGTGCAAAGGGGAATTTCACTGATTTTTCCAAATCCCTGGATAATTGAGTCATTCATCGTGACTGCCTGGTGCCTGAGACTCGATTTCATGGATTTTTTTTTCCGCTGGTGGTTCTAGATAAAATGGCTATGTTTGTGTTGTAAATCTGCTGACCCCTGGTTCTGATCACCACTGGTGTAAAGTCCTGCCGTCTCGCTGCCACAGCTGGTCTATATGAATCTGCTTCTACATGCAACCGAACGAACTACTCCTCAAAAAAAGAATGAGAGAAAGAGAGATAGAGCTTTTTAAATAATGCCTAAACGCTAATGGAACTCCCTTCTGAACTTTCTTTAAATTTTCGGAACTACTGAACTACTGAACTTCTGAACTTCCAAACTTCCAAACTTCTGAACTTCTGAACGTCTGAACTTCCAAACTTCCAAACTTCTGAATTTCCAAACTTCTGAACTTTCTTCTTTTTGAACTTTTAAACTTCCTTCCTTTCAAACTTCTGAACCTTTTGAAACTTCTGAACCTTTTGAAACTTCTGAACTTCCTTCTGAACTTCCTTTCTTCCCATCTTCTGAACTTCCAAATTTCCTTCCAAACTTCCAAATTTCCTTCCAAACTTCTAAATTTCCTTCCTTCCGAACTTCCTTCCAAATATTTAATGGCAACTGATAATAATAATTCTGCCAGCTTGCCATTTTGTTTCGGTTTCCCCATGTAATCTTCAGCACATAACCCTGTTTTGTCTGTGTTCTGGTCTCCTTCCTTGTCTCCACCCTAGCCCCACCGTCTTCCTACTTTACTTCTGAACTTTCTTCCTTCCTTTCTTCCTTCCTTCCGAACTTCCTATTGGACTTCTAAACTTCTGACCTTCCAAACATTTTCTTTCCGAACTTCCAAACTTCTGAACGTCCTTTCTTCCTTCTGAGCTTCCTTTCTTTCTTTCTTTCTTTCTTCCTTCCTTTCAAACTTCCAAACTTTCTTCAAAAACATCTGACTTTCCAAACCTTTAAGCTCCCAAACTTACTCCTTTCCAAACTTTTGAACTTCCAAACTTCCTTCTAAACTTCTGAACTTCCTTCCGAACTTCCTTCCTTCCGAACTTCCAAACTTTATTCAAAAACGTCTGACCTTCCAAACTTTAGAACTTCCAAACTTACTTCCTTCCAAACTTCTGAACTTCCTTATAAACTTCCAAACTTCTGAACTTTCTTCCGAACTTCCAAACTTACTTCCTAACTTCCTTTCCTTTGACCTTCCAAACGTCTGAACTTCCAAACTTCCTTCTTTCCGAACTTCCTTCCAAAGTTCTGACCTTCCTTCTTTCTAAATTTCCTTTCAATCTTCTGAACTTCTTTCCTTAGTTCCAAACTTCCGAACTTTCAAATAAAAAAAAAAAAACTGGCATGGGTGGTGGTAGGTGGAGGTTCTGCTGGGCAGTCTTTCAGCAGCTTGGGCTGGGTGACCATTTACTGGGAGAAGGTAAAGAGACAGAGTTAGATCTGAAAGGATTTTATGGAGAGCAGAGAATGTTGAGCAGTATCAGAATGTGTCTGATGACTCCGGCAGGTCTGACTATAACAGCCTAATTAAAAGGAGAGAGCCAGAAGGTAACACAGACACGGGAGCACCCTGAAACACTAGCGTCCATCTGCTCCACGTCCACAAACCTGAGTGATCGCATGTAAGCAGCGAGACGACAGCTCCAGCATCTCCAGCAGTGTACTACAATTCCCTGTATCCGCGAACCCCTGGACCTACAACCTTTATCTAAGAAGAAACATTACTTACCAAAAGCTAAACTAAACAGATGAGTTTTCAGCCTATATTTCAATATTGTGTATATAAGCTGTATATAAGCCATATAGACTTTTAAGGCTACTTATTAGTCTCAGTAAATGTTTGTGTTATTGGCTGCATGGTAGAGATATTAAACTGCCCCCACCCTTAGATGTACACACACTGCCACAGTCCTACAGCTTAGGTCTACTTGAAGCCCCCTAGCCACAACATCTCAATCGTCTTTATTTTTGAAAAGCAAAATATTACTGCAGTCACTATCTGCAGTGATCAAGAAGCTGAGGCTGTGACACAAAGAGCTGAAAAGTGAACAAAGAGGCACTAAAGATGGAAGCATAAAGGGGGCCAAACTGTCTATGAATACCCTGGATCCTAGAGAAACGATTGATGAGTCTCTACAATCATATATAATAATATACTGAATTCTTAATAGTCATTATGATTTAGAGGCAATGACACAAAAAGAGGGATCTTAAATTTCTTGGATTTTAAAAAAACAATAGATGAACATCTACAAGCTTATAGCGTATTATAAAAAAGAGGAGCTGTATTTACAATCTGTAGTGATCAAGAGTTGGAGGCTATAACACTAAAATCTGAAAAGTAAATAAGAAGGTTCAGGCTTCGTCGAGCCACAGAGGGATGCATAATGGGGGTCAAACAATGAATAAACCCCCTGTTTTTTGGAGAAACAAGGAATGAGTGTTTATAAACTTAGTATATACTAGAATGTGAGCTGCATTCAATATCTGTAGGTGGAGTCTATAACACAAAGCTGTAGAGTGAAGTGAGGAGACCCTTTCTGTTCAGGCTTCATCAAGCTACATAAAGGAGGATACTTAATGGAGGTCGATCTATGTAAAAACATAGGATTTTGAGAAGTGATTTTGAAGAAATGATGAATGTGTGTCTATAAACTTATATATAATTAATATATAATTATTAACTTATATATATAATAAGTATATAATTGTATGAGAGCTGTGTTCACTGAAGTGATTAAGAGGTGGGGCTATAACATAAAAAGCTGAAAAGAGAATGGGGAAACAGATAAATTATGAGTGTGTATCTATAAGTTAAGTA
Organism: Salminus brasiliensis; assembly: GCF_030463535.1. Classification (NCBI taxonomy): domain Eukaryota; kingdom Metazoa; phylum Chordata; class Actinopteri; order Characiformes; family Bryconidae; genus Salminus; species Salminus brasiliensis. The sequence goes on along the minus strand of NC_132878.1, from coordinate 9,707,484 downwards.
TGGTATATAATAGTATGGGAGCTGCATTCACTGTCTGTACTGATAAGATAAGATAATCCTTTATTAGTCCCACAGTGGGGAAATTCTCAGTGTCACAGCAGAAAGGGATAGCAAGACACTCAGTTACAAAAATGTAGATAAATAAATTACACTATATACACAATAAAAATAAGAAATAAAAAAGCAATAACAATATTATTTACAGGTTATTGCAAATTACTCTTAATTGCACGTGTGTGTGTGTGTGTGGGGGGGGGGTATTGCACATAGTATTTTTACATTGAGGGACCTCTGTTTCCTGAACATGTGTCCCTCAATGTGTATGTGGTCCGCTGATCAAGAGGTTGAGACTAGAAAAATCTGGAAAGTGAATGAGGAACCACATAAAGAGGGATGTCAAACTCAATCCCAAACTGCCTGGATTTTAAAGATACAATAGATGAGTGATCAAGAGGTGAAGGCTATAACACAAAGCTGAAAAGTGAATGAGAAGGCACTTTATGTTCAGGCTTTGTCAAGCCACGTAAAGGTGGATACTTAATGGAGGTCAAACTATGCATAAACAGCCTGGATGATGGAGAAATTATGAATGTGTGTCCATAAACGTAGTATATAATTGTATAGGATTTGTATTCACTGTCTTTAGTGATTAGGAGGTGGGGGCTATAACATAAAAAGCTGAAAAGAGAATGAGAAAACAGATAAAGGGGGATGTATAAGAGGACTGAACTGTACAAACAGCTTGGATTTTGGAGAAATTATGAATTATGAGTGTCTATAAACGTAGTATTTAATAGTATGGGAGTTGTGTTCATGTGTAGTGATTAAGAGATGGAGACTAAAACACAGCTGAAAAGAGAATGAGGAAACACCTTATAAACATATATATATGTTACATCATACATCATATATATATATATATATATATATATATATGTTATATCATTTATAAACACCCTTGTGAATGTGTGTCTATAAACTTATAGCATGTAATAGTATGGGAGCCGTGTCTGTAGTGATCAAAATGTGATCAAAAATCTGAAAAGTGAACAAGGACACATATAAAGAGGGATGTCAAACCCGATCTCCCTGGATTTTAAAGAAACAATAGATGAGTGTCTAGAAGTGTATTCTCTGAAGACCCACCTCTTTAGAGAATACTTGGGCGAATAGCAGAGTACTATGGTCACCTTATTGACTTGTGTTTAGTAATGTCTAAGCTTAGAGGTATCTTTGAACTATTAGTCTATTCTAACTAGCTGAGGTTTTTCTTGGGTAAATAGCAAAGCACATTTGTAAGTCGCTCTGGATAAGAGCGTCTGCTGAATGCCTTAAATGTAAATGTATATAATAGTACAGGAGCTGTATTTACAACCAGCATGATCAAGAGGTGAAGGCTATAACACAACAAAAGAGTTCAGGCTTACATTCAGGCTTCATCAAACCACATAAAGTGCATACTTAATGAGGGTCAAATACATTTACATTTACAGCATTTAGCAGACGCTCTTATCCAGAGCGACTTACAGGGTTACTCGTATTACAGAGGCGAGCCAATGTAGTGTTAGGAGTCTGGCCCAAGGACTCTTATTAGTGTAGTGCAGCATAGTCACCCACAATCGGGAAGCGAACCCCAGTCTCCCACACAGTGTGGTAGCTCACAGGCCGGTAGTGGTGTTATCTGTTGCGCCACACCAGCTTGGACTTGATCTTGGTGGACCCACAGCTCAAAATCAGTCATCATTGTCCTAATATCAACAATATTTTTGTTTATATTGCTCAATCTGTGATACTGTGTTTTCAGCATTCTGTATCTGCTGGGCTGTTGACCGTATTGAGTTATACATGATTTTTACAGCCAGAACTTTAAAATAACATGTCCTGGAAATGAACAACATGATAGTGATCTGCTATTTATTCATACAGAAGGTAACGTTGCTCCAGACTGTTGCTTTAAACGGACAAACACAGGTTCTTTCTGCCCGTATATCATGGGTTATGTAACAGGTCACTCCGGGAATCGAACTCCAGTCTCCCACACGGTGTGGTAGCTCAGTGCCAGGTAGCGGTGTTATCTGTTGCGCCACACCAACCACATCAATAAACAGCCTGGACTTTGGAGAAACGACCGGACTGTCTGCAAACCTACAGTATAGAAAATAATAGTATGAGAGCTGTATTTACAATCTGGCATGATCAAGAGTTGGAGGCTATAACACAAAAAATTTAAGTCAGTATGAAGGCACTTTCTGTTCAGGCTTCATCAAGCCACATGAAGGGGGATAAATCATGTGGGGCAGTGGTGGGTTATCGATAACAGGGTTGTGGGTTTGATTCCCGGGCTCGGCAAGCTGCCGCTGTTGGGCCCTTGAGCAAGACCCTTTACCCTCTCTGCTCCCTGAGCACTGGAGTTGGCTGCCCACCGCTCTGGGTGTGTGTGTACTCACTGCCTCTAGTGCACTAGTGTGTGTGTGTGTTCACTCCCACAGATGGGTAAAATGCAGAGGACACATTTTTGCTGTAAAGTGACAAATATGAGCACCTTTACTTTACCTTTTTATGGGGGTCAAAACTATTATCATAAAAATAGCAAACTGCAAACTTTCACTATCTGTAATATTTAAGATGTGAAGGCTGAAGGTGAAGGCACAAACAGCTGAAAAGTGAATGAGGAGGCACTTTATGCTCAGGCCTGGTCGAGGGCCCTGAACACAAACACGCACCGTCTGGAGATCATGGCTGGGCTGGCTCGTCTGTGTGAGAAACGCCGCAGTGCGCATGCGCCGCGAACAGCAGCAGCAGTGATTCGGCGACGACAGCAACAACACGGAGGAAAAACACACACTCACACACACACACACACTCTGCACCCCAGTAACATCACGATGTTTTGAGTCGAGCAGGTTGCTGCTGCCCACGGAGAGTGAGTATCGCCTTGATATAGCAGGAGAATGAGTTTCTACGCCGTTTTTATCGCTGTCCAACAGTTTAACCTGCAACAAGGGAGGCAGTCCATCAGCCAGTTCCTAGAAAGCAGGCGAGTTAGCCAGCATGCTAGCTATCTAGCAAGCTATCCATCCAGCTGAAGGGCTAAATTCAAGTGCATACTGGTTTAAAAGGTCTGAGTGCAGCTAAATGCACAGCCTATGGACTGGGAATGTGGTTGGATCTTTAAGTACTGGCTGTCGTGTGTATAGTCTGCTGTAGGGACTGTAGCATTACTGCTTTACAGCCTATAGGTACAGTTAGAGCTGCAGGATAACTGCATATAGCACCAGCCTCTGTATTTTTTTTTATCATTGTATAACATGCATGGTTAATATATGTATTTAGGAATGTAGGAATCTGAAAATATCTCATGCAAAAACTGTACAATTTAATGCATTTATTGCATGCCTGAGTGTTTTCATTAGGCAACATTTCTGGACAACAGAGGTAAGCAAATGGACTGTTTATCTGTGTCTGAGTCTTTATGCAGGTTGTCAGGCACAAGCTGTGCTCAAATACTCTCGAAAGGATCATGCAAAAAAGTGTGCAATAGGAAAGGGTGCAGTTTGAAGCATTTAATGCATGCGTCCTTTCAGGGATGTGTTGTCAGTAAGCAACGTTTCTGGGTTGCAACAGCGGTAAGCAAATGGACAGTTTATCTCTGGGGCTTTAGGCAGGTTGACAGGCCCAAGCTGTGCTCAAATAATCTCAAAGGGAAAAAATCATGCAAAAAAGTGCGGAATGTAAAAGTGTGCAGTTCAGTGCATTTCATGCATCCCTCCCTGTCCTTTCAGGCTGAGTGTTTTCTCTTCATTAGGCGACATTTCTGGACGACAGCGGTAATCAAATGGACTGTTTATCTCTGGGCCTTTAGGCAGGTTGACAGGCACAAGCTGTGCTCAAATAAAGTCGTGTTTCATTCTCGGAGGAGGAAGAAGACGAAGAAAGGAGGGAAAAAAAACATTCATCGTCCTGACCTTTGCAGAATATCACAGCCGTTGTTTCAAAATGTCACTGGGGATCTTTGTGCTGTGCGAGCGCAGTGTTTTGAAGCTGGGCGTTTTGACAGCAGAATAGCTGCTGGGTGGGGGAAAAAGTTTTTGGAATACTGTGTGAGCTTGTTTGCTTGCTTAGCTTAGTCTTGCAGCTGGACTGTAGATTAGGAGGAGGCTGTTGTTGGTGGATTAGTGGTTGCATTTGCATGGCTTCCTCAGGGTCAGGTGAGGTTACTCTGTGTCAGAATTCTGCAAGGATACATAATATTGTTCAGGTTCATGTTGTTTGGGCTTGTGGTTGGTTGATTAGCAGTTGTTAGGGGCTAGATTAGTGAGTGCAGCAGGATATTTGTCACATTTTATTACTCTGCTATGACTATTACATTGTCATTACACTGCTGTTACCCTATTACTGTTGCACAAGCTCTATTCATTCATTATGCGCGCTCATGGAATCACGTATTACCGTTTATTCATCTAGGACTCCCCGATTGTTCAAAGGTGTGCATGTAACTTAGCGTTATTCAAGTTCACGCTTGTAGCAAGATTAGTGATTGCAATGTGTCAACCCTGCAACATATTATCTTCAGATATTTTTATTACACTAATTAATTTATTACACTAGTTAATGCTGTTATTATACTGTTATTACCTTACTATTATTGCACAAGCTCTTGCACATACTATTCACTCATCATGTGGGCTCATGAGGAATCACTGGCTGCTGTTTATGAATCTAGGACCCCCAAGCACCACCCCCTCACAGATATTCGAAAGCTGTGCATGTGACAATGTTATTCCAGTCCATGCTTGTTGTTGAGCTTGGTTAATTAGTGGTTTTTGGTAGGCAGATTAGCGATTGCAATGTGTCAGTACTGCAGTGCTGTAGAATGCAATCTTCAAATGGTGCTGTTATGCTGATTTGACCCTGTTATTACAATATTACTACACTAATATTGTTTCTCCAAGCCTTTTTATTCATTATCTGGGCTAACCGGGAAGCATCGGCTGCTGTTTATTATTCTAGGACCCTCGATCATTGAAATCAGTGCATGTGGCTCCAGTGTTATTCAAGTTCATGCTTGTGGTTGTGGTTGCTTGATTGGTGGTTGTTATTGGCTAGATGAGGGATTGCAATGTGTCAATCCTGCAATGCTGCAGATTGCAATCTTTAAACGGTGCTATTATGCTGTCAAGACCCTGTTATTACACGGTTATTGCATTATTATAGCTGCACGCGCCCTTTTCATTTACTATTTGGGCTAATGGGGAATTGCTGGCTGCTGTTTATTAATCTAGGACACCCCCAACCACCCCCACCCCCCTCCCCCCTCACCACCACTCATTGAAACAGGTGCATGCGGCTTCAGTTGTGCAGCCAGCGCAGTCAGAAAGGCAGTGTTTGGGCTGTGTAGCCGTGCTGCTCTCTGTGTTTACACGCTCGCTAAACTCTCACGCTGCTTCGAACGAACGAAACGGGTCGGCAAGGTAACAAAGGGCTGACGTCATGCACCGCATCCGGCCGCGTGACTTCTAACGCCGGTGCCCCGCCCCCACAGTCCGTGAGAACGCCGCTCCACTGGCGGAGGGGGACGAGCGGCCCCGCCTCCTTCGTGCACGGCCCAATCGGAGCGCGCGTAGACAAAAACTTCCGCGCTGACGCAGCTCGGGGGCGGGGTTTGGGGTTTGAAGTAGCTGGGCCGGAGTCGCCGCTGCCCGGACTGGAGACGGAGCTGGCGGAGGTGACTTTCTCTCGCTGGACGTGTGGATATTCCCCCCTCCCTCCTCGTATTCCCGTCATTTCTGCGCCTTACTTGGGATTTTAACCATGCCGCTGAGCGCCGGGGAGCTGTGCTGAATGTGCACGTAGACCCCTTGCCGTCGAATGTCATCCCTGCTGCCGTCTGGACCGTGGGGTAAGGCGAGCCTGGGGTTTTGTTGTGGAGCTTCCAACCAGCCGGCCGTATTGTCTGCTCCCGTAGCCCATATGCGGTGCTGTTCGCCGGGCGTTTTTCATGCGGGGTGCCGTGCTGCTTACTATACTATACTGCCTTCTAATAAATCACTGCATTACGGACTGAAATGTGGGCACTAATAACCTAAGCGCTGTTCTTCTGCAATGTAGCTCATCAGTGCATGGAAAAGTTGCTGTATAGCTGCTCAGAGCTATAATAAATAAAATAAATAAAATGCACAGCAGCTTCTGGACTCCTAAAGAGCCTCAGTGTTGTAGCAGGAAGCATTGCTGTACTTCTGATCCTGCAGCACTTCATGAAATTGACAGTATGTCGCTTTTCTGATAATAAATTCGGAGGTAGTCATGTTAGATCTAACCTAAACAGGACTGTCGGAGCTCTATTGAATAGTGTAATACAGTTATGTAGTGTTTTTAACTGCAGACAAGGTCCACTATATGCTCAGCTGCTCTCCTAAAGAGCCTAATATTGTAGCACCAAGTATTGCTGCACCTGTGATGACCGTGGCAAATATTTAATACTGCAGGATGTGAAGATGCTGTCATTTCTGTCATGATATGATGTTTTTTTTTCTGACAATAAATGCTGACAAATACTCAATACTTTATATAAAGGTAAAGGTGAAGGTGCACGTATTTGTCACTGTACAGTGTGGACTGTACAGCGAAATGTGTCCTCCGCATTTAACCCATCTGGTAGTGAACACACACTCACACACACACACGTGTTAGGGGCAGTGAGTACACACACACACCCAGAGCGGTGGGCAGCCAACTCCAGCGCCCGGAGAGCAGAGAGGGTAAAGGGCCTTGCTCAAGTACCCAACAGTGGCAGCTTGCCGAGCCCAGGAATCGAACCCACAACCCTGTTATTGATATCCCGGCGCTCTAACCGCTGAGCCACCACTGTCCCATATATATATATATATATATATATATATATATATATATATATATATATATATATATATATATATATATATATATATATATATATATATATATATATATATATATATATATGAATACAGTCATGACTAGTAGATGTCTATTTGTAATGCTGCACCTGTGAAATTGGTGGCCAACAGGTGATGCTGTAATACTGATGAAGAAATTGTCACTTCTATTACAACATGTCGCTTGTCTGTCAATAAAATACTCAGTAAGTATTATTCATGGTGTTTCACATACTTCCCACTACTAAATCAACCTTCAATCCATCACTACTCATGACTTCCGCAATATGCTCAAAACAAAGCATATTAAATCACGATAATGCTAAATATCACCAATGTCGCCTACCCCGGTAGGCCTTTGTTTACGTCAGGTTATTAAAAAATGACACAGAGCTGTCCAGAATCCCAGAGCTGTTGCCATTTACTTCAGTGCGAAACAGGACAGCCTGAGCTCTTTTTGTAATGCAACACAGCTCTTCAGTGTTTCTAACTAGTGATCATATCCATAATGTGCTCAGAAATATTGTGCATAATGTGGTGCATTGTATCACATTAATGCTAAACAGCCCCATATTGCTCACCCTGGCTTGTGTGACAGCCTGTGCCAAGTAAAGCATGACGTTGTATCTTCTTCAGTGTTAAACTGGACTAATCAAGCTAGATTGGTGTAGTACCACAGTTGACCCTGGTTGTAACTACTAAGGATATCCATAATGTTCTCAGAAAAGCAAATTATGGCAGTGCTGTATCATGATGATGCTAAAATGTCATGGCATTGCCCACCCTAGTAAGCTGTCACGTACCTCAGGTCGCAGAATCCCAGAGCTTTTAAAATTTACTTCAGTGTTAAACAGGACTAATGAGCTCTTTTTGTAATGTAACACAGCCAATCAGTGTTTTAACTAGCGATTATATCCATAATGTGCTCAAATAAATCCATATTGCCCACCTGTGCCAGCCTGTGCCAATCAAAGCGCGAATTGGTAGTAAGCTGTTTGCCTCAGTTTCTTGGAAAGTGGTTTTCTCTGCACAGCCGCAGAAGGCTGGTTGGATTTACACCACATCCTCATTCACGCTGTATGCCATGTTCTAGCGTAAGCTGCCAAACCCAAAACCCAGAGCTTTTGCCATTTACTTCAGTGTTGAACTGGACTAATTGAGCTATTTTGGTAACAAAGCACAGTTGTTTTAAGCAGTTTTAAACTATTGATGATCTCCGTGATACGCCCCAGAAGAGAATATTGTGACATAATTGATCTAGATAGTGTTGAAGCATCACAATATTGCCCAGTTTGGCCTGTGACAGACTGTGCCAGTCAAATCATGAATTTGTAGTAAGCTGTGGTTTTCCCTGGCTGGAGTCACACCACACCCTCATTCACACTGGATGCCATGTTCAAGCATAAGCTGTCCAAAAACCCATCTACCATCTACTTCAGTGTTAAACTGGACTACTTCAGCTAGTTTAGTAATGTTGCACAGTGGTCCAGTGTTTTAACTGCTGAGGATATTACATAATATTCTCAGAAAGGAATTTTGTGAAGGCATCACTATAGTGCTGAAATATCACCATATAGGCCACCCCGGCCTGGGCCTGTGCCAGTCAGAGCACGACTTGGTAGTAAGCTGTTTGCCTCAGGTTCTTGAAAAGTGGTTTTCTCTGCACAGCCGCAGAAGGCTGGTTGGATTTACACCACAGCCTCATTCACGCTGTATGCCATGTTCTAGCGTAAGCTGGCAAACCCAAAACCCAGAGCTTTTGCCATTTACTTCAGTGTTGAACTGGACTAATTGAGCTATTTTGGGAATGTTGCACAGTGGTTCAGTGTTTTTAAGTATTGAGGATATCCATAATAAGAAGGCTGGTTGGATTTGCACCACATCCTCGTTCGTGCTGTATGCCATGTTCTAGCTTAAGATGTCCAACCCAGAACTACAGTGTTAAACTGGACTAACTGAGCTGTTTTGGTAATGTACGTAGTTGGGTCCTGGTTTGTAACTATTGATGATCTCCACGATGCGCTCGGAAAAAGCATATTGTGGACGTAACGTGTCACGATCTGCGTTCCGGCAATACTGGGACGACCTGCAACAATCAAAGCCTGAATTAAGAGTAAGCTGTCTCTTACCTCAGGGCTTTCTTTCCATCCCTCCCCCTTTATCTCTCTCTCTCTCTTTTTCTCTTTATTTCTCTCGCTCACTCTGACTGTCTCTTCTACATTTACATTATGTCCTCTTTTCGTGCCTCTCGGCCCTGACAGTTCTTTAAAAGTGGCTTTCTCTGCACAGCCGCAGAGGGGCTGGTTTGATTTACGCCACATCTCCTGCTCGTCCGCACACTCTGCCATGTTCTTGCTTAAGCTGTCTAAAAACCCAGAGCATTTGCCATTTACCTCAGTGTTCCTTCCTCTTCTTCTTCCTCCTCCTCCTCTTCTTCATGGTTGCTCAGTCTCCTGTCGCGCCCTACATTTTCCAAAGAGTGGCTAATGAAGTTTCAGGCCGTAGGTCTCCTATTCTCAGCACAATTAGCGAGTCATGTTGACGTCTGGGTGTAACGTTTGGCTTCCCAGTGAAAGGCTGTGATGTGATTTGGCGGTTCAGATGGCGGATGGCTGTTACAGGCCTATGCCTACTGATTAAACCTTTGCTCTGTCTTTTTTTTTTTTTTTTTTTTTTTTTCCCCAATCTTTGAGGTTGTTTATTGTAGTCTGGGTCGACAGGTCTCTGAGGATTGGTGGGTCTAATCTACTGGGGGTCTGGCTCTGTTGTTGTGCTTAAAAATTGTAGGAGTTCCTGAAGTATTGATCTAAATGTGGCGTCTGTATTTGTCTTTTGGGGGAATCGTCTGTTTTATCGTTTTTGAGGTGTGACATCAAAGTTCTCATATCGAAAATGGCCTCTGTTTTGAGACTGTTGACGTTCAGGGATTGTAGTTGAGGTTCAGACAGTCCCTTGCTCTGTGTTGCTGATTCAGAAAGCAGCAACTTTTTAAAATATGTAGTATTTATTGATGTCTCAGCTTTAACGTTGCCTCCTTGGACGAGTTTGACTTATAAGGATTTTGGGATCGTATCTGAGACCCCAAACTTCTCCTGCTTCGCATGTTTTTAAAAATGACGGCTTTCTGAAAAAGCACATTAAACAGGATTTTGGATTCTCTATTATCATTCCCAAATTTCTTACTGGTCCCAAAAGAAGGCCACTCATTTGTAATGCTACGATTTCAAAAACCTGCTGCTGAAGCATCATGACGCAGGTGAGTTTTTCTTTGGGAAAAAAAATCTGTTTTTGATTTGGAATATTTATTTCATTATTAATGTCTTGGTCCGAGAGTACGGCTTTTAGGGAACGGAACCAAAACACCATCTGCTCCAAGTTCTTCCTTTGGAAAGCAGCTGTTTTGATTAATGGTATTTATTGAAGTCTTGGGCTGAAGGTAGACTCGCTCTTTTGTATAAGTGAACCTGTTGGAGATCCTGGAAACTCTCCTGTTTTTATTTCAGGATGCATCCCATTTGATTGTGTAGTATTCTAGGAAATTATGTCTAACATTTCTTTGTATACTAGTGAACCTGTTAAGGACCATATTTGGGAGCCATAAACTCACCTGCTCCATGTTGGTCTTGGGAAAGCAGCTGTTTTTGAGTATGTATCATTAAAAAAATGAAAGCAGCCTCTCTCTGGAGAAATAAGAAGTCTGGAATTCATAATTGAGGATCCAAAACTCCTTCCCCATGTTCTGTTTCAGAAAGCAGCTGTTTTAGATTTGATGGTGTTTATTGATGTCTTGGTCAGAATGTAGATTCCTTTTGGGCAAGTAAATAAACCTCTGTGGGATCCTAAACCTCACCTGCTCCATGTAGCGCTGTTGGAAAGCACATTTCCTCTCTAAATGTTGTAGGGTTCTTTAGGGCAAATGAAACATGGTCAAATCATAATTAAGAACCAAACAGTCAGTTGCTCATTTGGAAATGATCTTGGTCAGCAGTAGTCTTGGTCAGTATAAATGCTCCTTTTGGACTGGGGATCCCAGTCTTGGTCAATTAGTGTCTAAACCTCCCTCCTGTATGTTTGGGAAAAGACTGAGGGCCAAACACTCACTTGCTTCTTGTTGTACTTTTGGAAAGATTGAGGTTTTGGCCTCAGGAGAGCTTTGCTTCGTACAAGTACAACTATTGGGGATCGTAATTGAGGACCACCTGCCCCATGTTTCTCTTGTGGAGAGCAGGTTAAATTTGTAGTACGTATTGATGTCTTGCTCTGAAAGTAGACTCATTGTGGGCCACTAGAACATTTGAGAGTGTCAGCTGGACCACCTCTGTGTTGTGCTATAGAAGAGCTGGCCTGAAGAAAGCTTGTTTTTGTACAAGTATGACCGTTGTGGATTGTAATTGAGGACCACCTGCCCTATGATTTTCTTATGGCGAGCTGCGAAAAGTACTTATTGATGCCTTGCTCTGAAAGTAGCCTCCTTTTGGGCAACATTTGAGGACTGTAACTGTGGACCGACTGTTCTGTGTTGCTATTTTAAAAACAAATTATTTATATAAAAATTATATATATACTTTTATTTATTTATTTAGTGCAGTTCTGGTCTGAATGGAGCTTTCTTGTAGAAGTATGACTACACAGGATTGTACTTGAGCACCACAAAGAAATTCAGAGTACTTATTCATGCCTTGCTCTGAAAGTAGCCTTTTTTTGGACAACTGAGGATCGTAACTGAAAACCACAAACTCGCCAGCTCCATGTTGCACTTTTGGAAATAAGATTAGATTAGCTTGGAAATAAGCTTTTAATTGTTTTTAGCCTGAAGAGAGCTTTTTGTGGACAAGTACAAATATATGGGATTGTTACTGAGGACCACCTGCCCCTTGTTACTTTTTTATTTCAGATTAAATAGATGTGTAGTTCTTATTACCTGACTCTGAAAGTAGACTCTTTTGGGCCAGCTAGAACATTTGAGGACTATAACTAAAGACCACAAACTCAACTGCACTATATGGGAGTTTCTTTTTCTTTAGGCAGGTGGTCCTGTGGAGAGCTGGTAAATACATTTGAAGTACTTATTGATGCTTTTGTCTGAACATAGACTCATTTTGGACAACTAGAACATTTAAGGATTGTAACTGAAGACCACAAACCCACCAGCTCTGTGTTTTTCATTTATATTATTGACATATTCTTAAGCTTTGTTCTAAGACTAGCCTCCTTTTCAGCAAGTAATCTTTGGCTAAATGGGACTGAGGCTCCACCTGCTCCAATTTGGTTTAACAGTGTTGTTTTTTTGTTTTAGTTTTTTTTGGTGTGTTTATCTGAAAGTACTCTCCTTTTGAGGTTGGGCTGTATGGTGAAAATGTAATTGCACTCTTTAGACAGTACAGTGCACAGCACAGCGCACCATTAGCGGCTGATTATGTAAATGCTGTCACATACATGGGCTGCCTTCACATTACCAGGCAGGTAAAGTGTTTATTTGATTTTTTTCAGGGCTGTGTGGACATGTCAAATCAGATCTTTTCGAATTAGATTTGAAATCACTTTGGCTATGTTTAGACTGCCAGCCCAAATCCGATTTTTGGTGTATCTACATTGTATCCGGATTGATTTTTGATTGTCTGGACAGCTAAAAACCACATAAAATCAGATTCTTTTGTAAATCGGATCCAAACCACGTTTGAAGGTGGTTTAAAATGCAATTACAATCGGATTTCTACAGATGTGTCTCAGTCTGGCTGCTCAAATCGAACTTCAAACTTTCAACAATTGACAATGTTCCACATCTAATCCAGAGCGACCTCCATCTCGTCTGCTTTGCGTGTGAAAGCAGCTTGTTAGCGCCTACGTCGTGCAAATATGTTTGGGATGTCCGGACACACCAATCCAATCTTATCTCTTGCAAATAACAGTGCTGACCGACATCTGTTCTGAACTGAGAAACAAATCTGATTTGACTGCAGGTGGAACGTAGCCTTTCGTATGTATCTGATGTGTGGGCGTGAACGTCCGGCGTGAATGTGAACCGTCCGATCGGGCTTTATGCTTTTCATGCGCCACGATATGAACAAATATTGCCCACTTTTACTCACCTGCTCTTATTTATGTATGTCTGTCTGTATGTATGTATGTATGTATGTATGTATGTGTTTATTTATTTATTTATTTATAATTCATGCTATTAATTTGTATGGTCTGAATAGTTCCTGCTTCTTAGGGAAGTAAGTGTGTTTAGGTCTTAGTTGCCGTCTGCAAAACTCTCTTTCTTAAAGTTGCTTTTTTCTAATATAGCTTTATTATCGGATTTGCAATCCAGCAAAGTTTTCCGCGCACCTCCGGCGTCACGCCACAGTCAGCGTATCCGAGTGCTGGAAGTGGCTTCTCCAGCGCTGCAGTTGAGCAACAATGAGATCATTATGGGCCCGGGTGCGGCCCCGCAGAAAGAAGCCTCTATGTTCCGGCGGTGCCCGAGCACGGAGCACTACAAATGCGAGGCAACCTACTAATGCGTGCTCTAATTAGCAAGTGCCTCGGTGTCCGCGCGGCGAGGGCTCGTGGCTGAGCTTGTCTTTTAAGTGCTTTATTGTGTTTAATTGACCTGCCTGCGCAAAAGCATAACCAGCCGAGGGGGCAAATAAAAGGAGCGCAGGCTTCTTTCTGCGCGTTTGTCGTTAATGTTTTTTCGGCAAAGCACTCCAAGCTGGCAAAGCACTTCAGTAAATATTAATTAGAGCCTTTGTGTGTGTGTGTGTGTGTGTGTGTGTGTGTGTGTGTGCACGTCTGCGTGGGCAAGGCAGGTTTCGGAGCAAAAGGCAGCCGTTAATGTGCATGCATGGCAGAAATCCCAAACCTGTTAATCTGTTCTTTATGAAGGCCATAAATGTATCTCGCCGGGGTTTTTTTGTGTGTGCTTTGCTGCGTTTTACAGCTCTTCCATTCGAAAGTAAAGTGCGTCAAGGGTAGAGCGAGCGGGGCGAGCCAGGCGGATAGAGAGGGAGTGAGCGTGTCAATACTTTTCAGTCTGGGTGATTGTCATTGAACAGATGTTTCCAATCAAGTCTTAAAATAAGTTCTGGCTTACTCAGGCTGAGCAGGCAGGCGGGCGGGCGAGCGAGCAAGTGTGTGAGAGTGAGGAAGAGAGAGAGAGAGAGAAAATGAATGCGAGGCGAAAGTGTCAGAGGGCCACGATACTGTGCCGTCGTGTAATTTTATATTCTGGCAGTTGGATCATGACCTCTGACGGCGCAGCTCAGAGACAGGTTGTAAATACAGATAGTAATTGCTTGGAGGGAGAGGGCGAGGGAGATAGAGCGGGAGAAGGAGCGAGAGAGAGTGAGAGAGAGAGCAAGGGCAAATTACTTTCAGGCCCATCGCACAAGATAAGTGAATTTGAGACTTTTTAGAGCTGGGAGAGAGATGAGTGGAGCGAGGTCAGAATGGACAGATTACTGGCACGGCTCGGAGGACGAGGGGGCAGTTCACGGGTTGATGGCCCCCCGCTTCAGACTCCAGCCTCATTCATCACCAAATTACACCCTGCCAATACAAACAGGCCAGCACATTCGCTTGGAAAAAGAAACATGGACGCAGTACAAACAGGATGCGCAAACAGACAGATGCTCCCGAACGGGCCTAAAAACTAGTCACGTGTGGCTGGGCTGATGCGCACAGACACTGGGGTCCTCCCAAAGGGTCTAAATGTAGCTGTGTAGGCCGGTATGTTGTCCTGACTGGTGGACAGATAGCTCAGAGGTCTCTTTCGCAGCGAGGTTTGACTGTGGACTGTGGGCGGAGTCTGCTTGTAGAGTGTGTGTTATTGATTGGGCAATCTGCTAAGAAATTCTGGTGACTAAACAAGCTGTGTGTCCAAAAGTTTGTAGACACCTGTTCCACCAGAGTTGCTTTTGCAATCAAGGGTGAAAATAGGGAGTTTATGAGTCTCCCTAACATTACTCTGCAGCAACAGCCTCTACTCGTCTGCAAAGGCTTTACACTAGATTTTGGAACATTGCTGTGAGGATTTGATGGCATTTAGCCGAGAGAGCATGTGTGAGTTCAGGTACTGATGATGGATGATTAGTTATGGATCACTCTAGAGAAGTCAGTTCCACTGCTCCCCAGCCCGCCAGTGAGGTAGGGCTTGATACTCCTCTGTCTACCAGATGGCATTGGGCATGGAGACCTGGTGACCCATGCATAGCTGCTCCAGGGCGTCCTGTTATTTTGGCAGTGCTTATCTGTGGTGATTAAACAAGCTGTGCATGCACATCTAAACGCACCCGTGATGCGTAGTGGGTGCACCATGAAGTAGCTGAACTTACTGAGCTCACTAAATGGAGTGTCTGGATACTTTTGTACGTTTATTGTATTCAATAAATACAGTGAATACTAGGGCAGTGGTGGCTCAGTGGGGCTATAACAGGGTTGTGGGTTCGATTCCCGGGCTCAGCAATCTGCCACTGTTGGGCCCTTGAGCAAGGCCCTTTACCCTCTCTGCTCCCCGAGCGCTGGAGTTGGCTGCCCACCGCTCTGGGTGTGTGTGTGTACTCACTGCCCCTAGTTCACTAGTGTGTGTGTTCACTACCACAGATGGGTTAAATGCGGAGGACACATTTCGCTGTACATACTACAGTGACTTTTACCTTTATTCAAGTTATATGAAGGTTAAATAAAGCTTCCTAAATGGCTCTCGGGTTATATACTCAGTTCTTGACAAAAATAATTTGTAGTATAGAACCTTTACTGCTGATGATCTTTAATCCTACCAGCTCTAATGTCTCCCTGTTTAAAAAGAGAGAAGGAGGGCATGGACTCTTTAACCTGTACCTTATTCTGAGCTTCTGGTGGCTTTCTAATGAACACACACTGTTTAGTGCAAGAATGACAGAAATACAGTTATTATTTATTATTATTATTAACATCATAATTAGATCAGTTTAATTGGATATGAAATCTAAGTCAAAATTGACAGCATTTTAATAAATCTAGTAGTGTAAGTTAGTGTATTGTTTATTTATGTCAATATATATCATGTTTGTGTTTATTATTGTTGTTATTAATAGTAATTATACTACTACTACTACTAATAATAATAATAGTAATAATAATATTTTTTGTAGTATTTTGTGTAGTATTAGTATTTGCCGTTGTCTACTAAATAAACCCCTGTGTGGAACTAAGTGTTAAAGGTTTTACTGATGAACCAAAGTGTTAGACACCAATGTAGTTCTCTGAGTTGTATCGACTTGTCTACACAAGGCCCTGGTCATTGTTTTTAACAGTTCTCTAACTGGATCTCCATTTAGGTAAACTGTCAGCAATTCCAACTGGGATTTCAACTCCAGTTCCCATACACACAGAAGCCCTCCTAATTTAACCACTGGTAAATACCAAAGTAATTTTGGTAACCAGTAACCAGAGTTAAGGTGTAAAGTGAAAGGAACTGAAATGATGATAGCTTGTCAGAAAAAAGAAGAATACCATATTTAAAAGTATTAAAACAGGTTAAAACAGCGGCATGTTAATGGTTGTGTTCATCATGTTCATGTTCATCAGCCATTTACTGTATTTCTGGCTGTAACTGAGGTCAGTGGGGGAATTTAAAACATGCATTATCATCATTGAAGTGACGACTAATCACTGATGATTCACCTAAGAGGTGCACTTGACTAATTGAGTTTCAGCCATCGCTGTGCTGTGCTGTGCTCTAGCTGCTGTTTTGGGTCGGCTGACTGGATGTCTGGTGGTTTAATAGTACGCACACGCTCGTTAGGGCTGGAGCGTTTTTAAATCAAAGAGGTTTCCGTCACGATGCTGTTAAGTGTGACCGCAGAAGTAGGCCGAGGTTGTTTTTGTTACTGGTAATTTGAAAATCTGGCAGGTCATTTGATGCAGTTCAATGTGAAGAGGTGTCTGTAGATTATGACCCAGACAAACAAACAGTAAACACAATTTTCCCCTCAGACCTCATTCTGAGTGTTCCTTTCCTCCGAGGGTTATGTAACTTGTGTTATTTTGCTTGACAGGAAACCTTATCGAGGTTGCCCCTCGTAGCTTGAGTTTCTAGTGTGTATGTTTGTGTGTGTGTGTGTGTGTGTGTGTATGTGTATGTGTGTGTGTGCATTTGCACAGCTGTTTTCCAGAGGGTGTTGAGGATCTGAGCATCGGCATCTCTGTCGATCTTTTTTTCCTTTCTCTCTCTACCTAAGGGAGTCCTCTGGTCAAACGGTTAGCCGTCAGGCCACACACACACACACACGCGGCCTACGCGCCAGTTAAACGGCTCCTTCCGTTACACACAGGCAATAAAAGCTAAACTGCCACATCGTCTCATTCATGTTTCATCCAGATAAGTGCAACTTGTACCTTTTGTATCTTTTATTCCACACTTGCTCACATACATACTGTATGTCCAAATGTTTGTGGACGTCCCTTCTAATGAATGCATTGAACTACTATACTAAGTTGCGCCGGTTGCCAACACAGATGTGCACATGCACACACAAAGCTTGTCGTCTTTGTAGAGACATAACACCAATAGATTAGTACTCTCTGGAGCAGTTAACAATGAACCTATTGGCAGATGTGGGCTAGAGGGGTATAAAGCCCCCCAACATTGAGCTGTGTAGCAGTGGAACTGTGTTCTCTGGAATGGTGGATGGTGCTCAAGCCACGACGTTTGGGATGAATTGGGGAGTTGGAGGTGAGGTGGGGTGGTGACCATTCAACATCCTGACTTTATCTTTTTTGCCGAATGCAATCAAATCCTCACAGTAATGCCCCCAAAATCTAGTAGAAAGCCATCTACCCTGGACAGTAGACACAGTTACTCCAACAAAAGCAGGATATAAAATTTTTAATGCCCTTGATTGGAGAAGAAACAACGAATGAGCAGGTGTCCCAATACTTTTGTCCATATGGTGTACACTCTTTAAAATGAGGTTTTCATGAGGTTTGAGTGATGCCATAGAAGAACCGCTTTAGGTTCCATAAAGAGCCATGTTTTATGATAGAGCTGTATGTGTGAGTTAGAAGAAGAAAGTTATTGAACGCTGAAACTCAGTCAATCCTCCAGATGCGGGGTTCACACTCGCAGGCTTTGCGGAGATCCCGAGCTATGAGGAACCCAGATCGGAGCGGTTCAGGAAGGCCAGACGGGCCGTATGGTTTTGACGCAGCACTCTGGGCCGGCTTACTGGCCTGGATGGGGCTAACACAGCTGCTGGCGTGCCCTGTTTGGTTTCGGGTTCAGCGGGATGAGTTAATGTTTGCTTTTCCACTGGCAGTATTTGGCTGGGTTCACTTTCTGCTGTGGGAGGAGCATGTGCCGTATGGGCGGAGGTGGTGGTGGATACATGTGAGGGTTGTTTCTATAGGGTATTGTCTGCTATAGTACTGCCATCAGTCATTTTTTTTATTTTTTATTAAATGATTAAAGTTGTACTTTGTTGGTCAGTGGACAGTTTTAAATCCTGGATTTTTAATTCTTCTGCTGATCTGTCGAATGCTCTTGGTAAAAAGGTTCTTTATAATACTAAAGAATGCAGCAGTGGAACCCTTTCTGGTGCTGTGTAGAACCATTTCTTTAGTGGGTTATATAAAGGACATCTACAAAAGGTTTTCCACCATAGTGAAGAACCCTTTAACCCGGCAGAGAATAAATTTCACATTTAAGGATATATAGTCCGGGTTCTACATAGAACCCTTGATGTTTTTGCACTTGCACTTTTTGGACCGATAAAATCAGACCCAGGTTCGTTTTCACCCTCAGTTCAATTCATTTGGGCAGGTGTGATTATATTAATTGCACTCGGGTCAGTGGGACCAATACAACCGCACAGAGTCTGCTGGTGACTGAGGCTTTGAGGAGACGTGGTATCGGTTCGGCCCCAAACTCAAGTCAGGGGCCTGTCGCTCCAGAATCTTCCAGGACTAATTCTGAAGCCAAGCCTTGGTACACTTTGGATGCTTGGGATCATTGTCCTGTTGGAAGGTCCAATGACTCAAGCCTCAGCTTCCTCACAGACGGCATGATGTTTTCTCCTAGGATTTCCTGATACTTGATTAAATCCATCTTGCCTGCCTGACTTGAACCCCACAGAAAATCATTCTTAAGAAGCTGGTTGCAGCAGCAAACCCAATAAATATTACTGAACTGGAGGCCAACAGAAGCTGGTGTCTAGCTTTGCGTCACGTTCGCTGCAGATCATAACTGCAAAAGGAAGCTCTACTAAGCGTTAAAGATGCTTGTCATGAAGGGGTTGAGTAATTTGGAGGCTGCATCGTCATTAAAAGTGACATTTTGTGTTGAATTTGGGGGAAATTTGGTATATGCATTATTATTATCATCGTAAACAGTAAATGTGTGATGATAACTGGTATTACGGAACGGTTTGTTCTTTTTTGTTGAGTCCAGGGATCAATTCAGAACAGTGTACTACATCCCCAGTCACAAGTTACAGCCAAAAGCATGTAGATATAGCCAGTCAGCTACCTCTAGAGCTGAAGCCTTGTATTTTGTAGGACTGCACGGTTTCTAACTGACCACTACTTCATTTGTACTTTTGGGTCATTTTTAAAATTCTTGATTGCTCAATTGCAAACATGTTGTGGTCTGAATCTAACCCACAGACGGTCAGGTTGGAGGAGCTCATGGGCTCAGTTCAGCTGCAGAAACATCGTAAAGCTGGTTATCAGACCTTACTGGTCTATGATCAGCTCCCCGGCTCAAACCCGCACATAAACCACTGCAGAACCGCGTGGAAGGCCATAAAAAAGCATGGGAAATGGGAAACACTGTGTGCGACAGTGACTTATGAAGCTGCGGTCTTGATTCATGGGGTGTCACGTGTGTAATACCATGTTTCAGCAGTGGAAATTGCTTGCTGCGCTGTTCTCCTTCCACACAACCTGTGAGGGAAGGTTTAAATGGAACAGTAATCACTGTAGTATCGGCTGCATTTCCGTATTGACCGAGCAGCCATACGGACATTGCTTTGAACCCTGTAACCTGCAAGACAATCAACCTTACTAAAAGTCTCCATTCACATGTCTTCTCTTACTGTCATAATATGCTTTTCTGAGTGGATTGTGGGTATAAGAGCATTTCGGCACTACCTGGGCGAGAGTGATTGTCATCCGATTCTGTAATGTGAAGTGAAATAAAGCAAATCGCATGATTAAATGCAGCCTAAAATTAATTTATTCAAGAATTGCAATTTTTCTTTTGAATTAGGGATAATTTTATATCATTCTTTTATTTTTTTCTGCAAAATATAACTGCGATTTTAAAAAAATGTATATGAATTTTCACTAGAAGTTAATGATCAAGCATGTCACAATGTTAATTAATGCACTCTGTGTATCCAGAATTATAATAAATAAATGATTTTGGGCAGATATAATCTGACTCTGGTAGATAGGGCATGGAAAATAACAACAGGGAGAATAGATTTTTTTTTTTAAGACTTTATTGATCCCATAGGAAATTTAGCAGACAGTAGCAATTGCACAATACAGCACAGTAATACAATAATTACAATGATGACAATAAATAGAATAATTTAATTCATATTAGTGTAAGATTCTGTAGTATTACTCTACCACCTCAGTCCACATGCCTCTTTACTTTGCAGTGACTGTTCTGTATTGCTCAGCTTGTCCAGAAATATGTCAAGTGTCTCTTTTTAGGAGTGTCTCAGATAATAAATGACACTTCCCAACCAATGAGGGGTGGCGGTGGGGGTGGGGGGGCAGGAGCTAGAAATGCCAGTTTTGGCAAATTGCTGCTTTAACCTCCGCCCATTCACACTGATGTCATTAGAAGTGTTTCAGCTTTCTGAATGGGGCACAATACAGGGCAGCTGATCGGAACAGTGGAACAAGTAACAAGCAACAGGATTGAAATCGGTTCATACCGCTTCTAGTACATGAACCCAGTCAGTGGTGGAGCGTGGTAGAAAAATCTTGGAGCCAGTTTTTGCTAGTTGTGAGAACATAAGACCTAAACCACCTCTAAGACTCTCCTGAGCGCCTCTCATTTACTTGAGAGTCTTGAGAAAGAGTGAGTCAGTATTAATGGGTGTAAGTATCGGGCTGATATCAGCAGAACATACTGGATCGGATATCGGAGGGAAAGAACAATGAATCCGATCCTGTAACAGATCTATCCTGAAACGGCACACACTCGCACTGTGATGTGATGATGTTAGCTGTGGGGTTGAAGTGTTTGAGTAGCTCGACCATGAAAACCTGTTAGATGTAGGGTTGCAGTGGTATGAGATTTTCACAGTATTCTAGCCTAGCCTGGTTTCTGTATTGGTTTTACGGTATTGCAGTATGTGCTATTTCACAAGTCTTCCCCTTCTTTTTATTGTTGTTCTTATTTTCATTTGTACTATCTGACCTTTAAAAGACTGAACATGGTATATATTATGGTTGGTTTACTATAGTTAAAGCTTGGAACAAGTAATTCATGAAAATAGATGTGAAATCTACACGTGAGGTGAAGCTTTAATTTCCAGCTAATACTTTCTCATTATAGAATAATCTACTGATCATTTTCCACATTCATTAATTGATTATTTTTGTAGTTTCTTTAAAGCTCTGAAAATAACACATTAGTGGGATTCTGTGTTCGATTGCATTTTTCTCTTAATACCGGTATAAAGCAAAACTACACAGATGATAACCAGGACTTTTCATGCCATGGTGTACGTAAATATCATATACCCCCCAACCTTAGTTAGAGGTTTACCTTAAGTGAAATATTTTAATAAAACAGCTCATTTTAAAACAAATTGGATCAGTGTCTGATACTCTAAATTTCAATATCCGTATCAGAGAATAAAAAGCAGTGTTGTGGCTGCCCTGTTCCTGACCAAGTGTCTGTGACAGGCTTTTTGGTGCGTCCAGTGGGGTTCTGTATTATTCGTTGTTCAGTTTTACTGTTTTCAGATTGAAAAATTACCCTGAAAATCTTGGTTGGTTCAGTTCTCATTAGGCTAAAATCAGATCAGGCCTCAAAACCGTTGATAAGTACGCCCCTGTCCGTTATCTCCATGTGCCACTGGACAAGATGTCCCAAACTAAATGGCCGACCCTCTGCTTACTGGACCCGCTCTAGCCTGAAGTCCACTCCAGTCCAGTTTTTCTTATTGATGTCTAATGAGGGCTGATTGGCGAGGCTGTTCCCTAATCCACAAAGATGCCATTAGCATGGCGGCGCTTTGGTCGTTTGCCTTTCCGACTCCCATGCCGGTACTGCTTGGCAGTGAATCCCCCCCTCTCTCTCCGTGTGTGTGTGTGTGTGTGTGTGTGTGTGTGTGTGTGTGTGTGTGTGTGTGTGAAAGAGAGAGAAAAAAAAACTCACACAAGCTTGGGGTTAGCTTGAGTCTGGGATCTAGAGCTAGAGACCCATCTGGAGGCCAGTGGGCAGCAGAGTGGGTGCACGCTGCTGCAGTCAAGCTAACCTGCAGGTCGTGCCAGAAGGCCGGAGCAGAAGGGGCCACTTTAGGTTGAGCCGTAGCGAATGCTAACTCATTAGCAGTTCATCCGGTCAGCTGGAAATGAACTGAATTTACGAGATTTAATGAGGATTTCATTCACTTCATTCAAGAAATTTAATGGGTGAACTTTAAGCTACATTTCTGTCTGTTCTTCACAGTAGGTCCGTGAAGAACTCCCTGGTTAGTGGCGCAGCTGATCTTGGTTGACCCGTGATCAGAACGGATCGCCCTCCACGGTTCGGCACGCATGTGCATTAATTGCAAACCAGCCGTGACGGTGTGGAATGAAGTTTTACTGCTGCGGTTACTTCTTACAGTAATACTTCCCTCAGTCTCAATGCAGAGCTGCAGTGAAAACATAAATATGAAAAAGGAGGTGTGGACAACCATGTTATGGTATGTAAACATTGTGCCACAAGAAAAAACATGACTAGAGATGAAGGGATGGAAACAACTTGTGTATAAAGATCCGTTTTACTACCAGGGGGGAGAACTGCATGCCTTTCTTTGGTTCTAACCAAAACATTGTATGGTGTCATATAGCCCTAATTGTTATATTATGATGTCATATAGCCCTAATTGTTATATTATGATGTCATATAGACACATTTGTCATATTGTAGTGTCATAAATGCCTAATTCTTATATCTTGATGTCATATAGACCTATTTGTCATCTTGTGGTGTCGTAGGGACCTAATTGTCATATCGTGGTGTCATAAGGCCCATTTGTCATGTTGTAGTGTCATGGAAGCCTAATTGTTCTATTATGATGTCATATAGCCCTAATTGATATGTTATGATGTCATATAGGCCTAATTGTTATATTATGATGTCATATAGCCCTACTTGTTCTATTATGATGTCATATAGACACATTTGTCATATTGTAGTGTCATAGATGCCTAATTCTTATATCTTGATGTCATATAGACCTATATGTCATCTTGTGGTGTCGTAGGGACCTAATTGTTCTATTATGATGTCTCATAGATCTAGTTGCCATGTTGTACATAACCTTAGCTAGATTGAATAGACTAAAATTCAAAGATACCTCTAAGCTTAGCTAATGTTGTTGTGTCGCAAAAGCCTAATTGGCATATTCTGATATCATATAGACCTAATTGTCATATTGTGGTGTCGTGAAGGCCTAGTTGTCATTGTCATGTCATATAGGCCTTATTGTCATAATGATTTGTCATGTAGGTCTAAGGGGCATAGAATATGACCAGGGCAATACATGGAGTGTGACCGCACTCTGGTGTGTCATTGGACAGCAGCGTTATATTTGCCTCCCTTTTTCTGCTGATCTAAGAAATAATCCGATCCGTGACTCAAAAGCAGTGATACAATCTGAACCGTGAGTTTTGAGATCCGTTGCACCCCTATCCCGGTCAAGAGGACACATTTTGTTGAAGTGTAAATAAGTGAGCAAATCCTGTCTTCAGTTTTTTTTTTTTTTTTCCCCTCCCTTACAGGAGAAGGTGAATTAGGTCAGTCCTGACTGAGCATGACTGAAACCTGGGTGCTTTTACACTCTTCTGTGCTGTGATTTTCAGTCTGGCCTTTCCTTCAACGAGCGTTTTGTCCCACCTAATCAGCACCCTTCACAGAAACTAGGGGGTGTACGAGACAGGCCAATCAGCATCTTCTGCTAAATGCTGGGTCGCTTTTCCATCGATATTGATTGCAAGGATGGAAATGAGCAAGAGCAACACTGGCTGATTCTGTAGCTTTTCACATGGTGGTGATGGGCAGTGTCCGTATGTGCAGTGGCTTTGAAGCCGCTGCGTTGCCAGACCTAATCCGCAGAACTGAACAAAGTGTAAAGACGTTCTGTCTGTGAAGAGTTCATGGAGGCCATATGGGGTGTGATTTAAACTGCAAAGCTTAATGGGTATGTCTGCAGTCTCATATCAAAGTCTGTGTTTATTAGAGCTTCAAATATTTGTCTGAACTCGGCTAGGATGGGATACGGCTTTTTGTTAGGTTTGGTTGAGTTCTTCATCTCTGCTCGTGTGTGTGTGTGTGTGTGTGTGTGTGTGTGACCTCTAGTTAATGCTGGCTATTAGATAACAGACGGTTGATCTAAATGACTCCAATATCTGCCTGCAGCCCGCTCCGTTTCTGTTAACAACACTAGCTGGATCTGATGATGGGTCAACTCAGCTTACGCTTTATCAGGGTTTCTGTAGGTTCTTAAGTCTTTATTTGTCTGTAATAATGTTCAAATAGGGGTGTAAGAAAATATCAATGTATCGCCATATTATGTTTTGCAATATTGATTCTCGGAAATACAGAATGGACAATATTTTTTTGTTTGTCTGTCAAATTTTCCCTTATGTTGGACGTTTGGTACTGCCAATTCACCCACCCTTTCATAACTCCCCCTAGCACTAGCAGTTCTCCCAACACTAAGGAGGGTAAGGACTTGGCACATGTTTCCTCAGATACATTCAAAGTCCGTCACCGCCTCTTTTCAAACTGCTGGGAAAAGCACCAGGCCTCTGGTTCCACCGCACAAGCTAACAGACGCCTGTTCCGGTCAACAACGCTTTAAGACTGTTTAGGAAAGCAGTGCCAGTTGTGCTCTCTCAGGCTCCAGTCGCTGATGGCAAAGCAGGGTGGTTTGGGATTTGAACTTGTGACTTCAGTAGGCCATAGTAGCAGCACTTTAGGTCGTTGAGCCATTCTGAGCCTGCAGTGTTGATTTCTAATTAATCAACATGTACAGACTGTACAGCCAATACACAGCCTTATGTTTTATATATTAAAGACATTAAAGACAGGAGTTTTACCTTTGAATTGACGTCAAAGTGTCAAATGACACGTTTTTTTGCTTTTCCAAGTGAAAACCAGTGAACAAGTCCTTTGCTGAGAACATACCTCTGCTCATTTCCATACACGGTACTGTTTATTTGCCTACTTTAACATGTTAGACTAAACAAAACACAAAACATGGCATGTGCAAAGGATATGTGTTTCCTATAGTTTTCCTGCATATTTCCCCCTTATTTTCATATAGAAAATTAACAAAACGCATCAAACATTTGACCAGGGTGTCCAAACATGTGCATACAAATGTATACTTTGGTGGCCTTCATCTGTAGATTCCTCTCTTGACTCTACTTTGGATGCGATTACTCTATGGGCCGATTCCCCAAACAGGTATTAAGCCTAGTCTTGGACAACAGAGCATTCTTAGAGGTGGTTCTCCTTTGAAAGTCAAGTTTAGGTTATTTAGGCACAGGACTAGGTTTAATCCCTGTCTAGAAAACCGGCCCCAGCATTTAACTTTACCTATTTAATATTTCTGTGCTCTTTTTGGTCTTTGCCTAGCCTACTGTCAGAAGAAAAGGCTTTATCTACATACAGAATACACATTTGGATTTTTCCCTACTTTTCTTTGCACAAGGCCTCTAATTCGGAGATATTCTTGGCCCTTCTTGCTGCACAGCTTGTTTTAGGGCCTATTCACAAATCTTCTATGATATATTTAGCTCAAGGGACTGTGAGTGCCATTGCAACTGCTTCAGTTTGTGTATCTTCAGGTATTCCATGGCGGATTTGGATCATTATCCTGTTGTAGAAGCCATCCTCTCTTTAGCTTCTGCCTTTTAATAGATGGTCTGATATTTGCATCCAGGATTTGCTGGTATTTTGTGGAATCTGTTTATCCCTCCACCTGTGCAGTATTGCCAATGCCACACAAGCCCAAGGCATGATACGTCCACCCCCATGCTTCACAGTTGGCAGGGAGTTATCTGATTTCTGAGTATCGATTTTAATTGTGTTGGGTAAAATAGTTCTGTTTGGACTTGTTTGTGATATGTTTCACCCTGAGTTTCTATTGTCTGTCATAAAAACGGCTGTGGTTTTCTTTTGAGCAAGACCCTCTGACTGGCTGTAGCGTGACCTACCAGAGCCAAAAAGGCCCTGATCCAGTTTGAGTACCTTTTTAATGCTGAATGTTGGCCTGCACTGGTTAGATATTTCATACATGATGCAGCCACACAGTTTGGATATGCAGTGATGTATGCAAATGTAGGCCTGATCATGTTTTAGTAGACTTTATATATTGAGGGATTATACACCATTGTATACTGCAGCCTGGCCGACCTCCCTGATCATTTGGCTACCAGTCATGTTTGCTGTGTGCGCAGCAGGACACACCGTTTTGTCTGTTATGTGTACTGCTTTTGTAAAATCTCAATTTTATGGTATCATAAAGGCGCTGCACTTCCTTTCTCTCTAATGTGTGCACATTAGCTGCTCCTCTGTCCCTGTTTTGTAGACTATTTTATGCCTGAAATGGCAGAAAATAGACAAACAGTCGCGTAACAGCCACACACACTCACACTCATTTTACACCACCCCCCCTGCCCGAGTCTGCAGGAAAGGTTTAACAGATTAACTGCAGATATTACGTTAATTTTCATGCTCCGCTGTAAAACAGCTCCACGCTGCAGACTCTGACTTCTGAGGACGCGCCTCGCTGCCACAGGTTATAAATAATGCCTGTTTATGGCGGCACTGCGGTAAAATGAAGGCTCGGGCCTGGATTGGGTTTAAAATAGCCGATTATTCTGTAAAGCCGTTCTCCTTTACATCACTAACAAAGATGTTGGATACAAATGTGAGTAATGCTGGAATAAACAGATATTCATGATGGCGGATGAAGTTTCATAGAGGTGAAAATGCATCACTCGTGGTCCAGCGGAATAAGGCACGGTCACTATGACCTGAGGGTCAGACATGTTTGAATCCCAGTCATTTTGCTGGCCATGGGTAGCCAGGGCCCCGAGAGAGCACAATTGGCCTTCTCTTTTCAGGGTGGGTGGGTGTTTGGCACTTTCTCTCCACATCACTCCAGTGCAGTGCTGGCCGACACTGGCGTCTGCTGGCCGGGGCATCAGAGCCGGGTAGACTGTGCTTTCCTCTGAGTTCGTTGGTTGGCCTGGTGATGTTGCATCAGCGGCAGTTTGGAAAAAGGGGCGACGGCTGTGCATGTGTTAGATGAGGTCAGCCTTCACCCTCGCAGTGTCGGGAGCATTGCATGTGATGGGGGGAATGTGTATGGGTTGGGTAGTTGCTGGTTCAAATTGGATATCTCCATGTTTGCTGTTTTTGACATCTGGCAGCTGTTTTTTACAATGTGTAAAAATGTCATGACGAATGGACCAATAGAAATTCTCCAAAACGACCACGACGATATATAAATACACTGTATGTTCAAATGTTTGTGAACACCCATTCTAGTGAATGCATGCATCTACTTTAAATCGCACCTGTTGCTGACATGGCTGTGCAAATGCACACACACACACACAGTTTGTCTAGTCAGATAAACGTAGGCCCATTGACACCATGCCTAATGTCTGCGTGGGCTAGAGGGGTATAAAGCCCCCAGCATTGAGCTGTTCATTCAACACCCTGACCTCACTAACACTCTTGTCACTGAATGCAGTCGAATTCTCACAGCAGTGCTCCTCCATAAGTAGAAAGCCTTCCCTGGACAGTAGAGACACCTAATCCACACACACACAGGCACTACATGGACAGAAGTATTGGGCACCTGCTTATCCGCTGTGTCTTCTAAAGTCTAAAGGGTATTAACAAAGACGTTACCCTGCTTTTGGTGGAGTAATTGTCTCTACTGATTATCATTTACTACTAGTAGAAGGCTTTCTACTAGATTTCGGAGCACTGCTGTGAGGATTTGATTGCAGTCATTGAAGAGCACAAGATAATTAAATTCATTAAAATTCAGAATTGTACTTTTGCCATCAGGTTCATCCATGTGAAATGTTTTTGCAGGACGATGAGGTTTCTGTATATCTAATGGCGCTATAATGTGCAAATGAGGGATGCATGTATTTCTTTAAAGCTTAAAAGCTCCTGTAAAACACTGTTAATGCTCGTTCCACAACACTATTTTCACTTAATGCCACTATAAATCTGGTGGTGCGTGAATAAATCTGGCCCTTCCTGGTGTCCTGGTCATTTCCTCATATTGCCCACTCCTGTCTTATGTATTAAATTGACCTTGATGCCTGCAGACGCCCTGTTTTATGCTGTGTGAGTGGGCTTTATCTGCCATTAGCATCTAATAGGGACCTGTATAGGACAGTGAGTGCATAAGAGGAGTCACATGAAAGGGTGTATGGGGGGGGGTGTATGGGGGGGGGTGGATCTCTACCTTCTCTGCGTATATCTTGTACATCTCGTGTCCCGCGTTCCATTGTGTGGCTGTCTGTGTAAGCGAGAGCGTTTAATGCATTGAGATTAACTGGAGCACTTAAGACTCTGTTCTGAGAGGACAATGAGAAATGAAGCCGAAAGGCCAGAGCGACTCCTGCCAGATCAGGAACAGGATCCCCAACACAAAAGGGTGAAGTCAGGTTACAGAGAGCGAGACAGGCAAAGACAACTCACAAAGCCTGAGGGGGCAGGGAAGAAGGCTAGAGAATGACCAAGAGAAAGACAGAGAAAAGGGGAGAGAGAAGTGAGAGGGATAGAAAATTAGAAAAAGAAAGGAGAAAGAGAGGAGAGAAAGTGAAGACAAGAAAAGCACTGAACAGGTGAGAAAGACAAGAAGTAAGAAGACAGCGGGACAAAATAGGAAAGAAAGAAAGAGGAAGGAATAGGGACAGAAGGGACAACAGTGAGAGAGGACAGAAGGATGAAAGGTGAGACAAAGAAGGAGGAAACTGGATTGAGGGATGGAAAGGTGAGAAAATAAGTGGGAGGAAAAAAAGACAGAAGGACAGGAAGTGGGAGAGAAAAAGACAGAAGGACAAAAATGTGGCAAAGAAAGATGGAGAAAGGGGACAGGCTGACTGAAAGGTGAGAAACAGAGGGAAGAAAAGAGAGACTGACAAGGAGGGAGGAAAAGAGAGAAGGACAGAAAGAGACAAGAAGGACAAATATGAAAAAGAAAGAGGGGAGAAAGACAAAGGGACAGAAAGAAGGACGAAAAGAGACAAAAGGGAGAAGGGGGACAGAAGGACAGAAAGGTGATAAAATAATGGAGGAAAGGGGACAGAAGGACAAAAAGTGAAAGAAAAGCAATAGAAAAGGGAGAGAAGAGGTAGAAAAAGGGACAGAAAAGATAAGAGAGTGAGGAAAAGAGACAAGGAGGAAAGGGGAGAAGGGGACAAAGACAGAATGGCGATAAAATAATGGAGGAAAAGGGACAGAAGGACAGAAAGTGGCAGAAAAATAAGAGAAAAGGGAGAGGAGGTATAAAACTAGACAGAAAAGATGAGAGAGAGAAGACGTGTAAAAGGAGAAAGGATGAAGGTAATAGAGAGACATAAGGTTGAGAGAGGAGGAAGAAAGTGATGAGGGAGGACGAGGAGAAGGGACGCTACAGTGAAGACTGATAAAAGGACAGGAAAGAGGGAGGCAAGCAGACTAATGGAGTAGACTGAGAGAGTAAACTAGAGAGAGGTCTGGGTGCAGGAGGCTGGGCTGTGGCTAAAAGTTCATCACTCTAGGCTGGGCTCTGCTGCTCATGGGTGCTTTTTTCGATGAATGACCTCTGACACCAGGCTGGCACTGACCACTGAGCCTCGCCATTGGCTGCCAGTTCATCCAGCCCGTCCCTGTTGGCTGCTGAAGTTCTGAAACCTTGCTCCGGGCCCATCCAGTATCTGGATCCAGAAGTTGTCAGGACAGTGTTATCCGAAAAAAGACGCTGCTCACTCCGCAAATCTCTTTTTCTCATTTATTAATGTTCGCTAAATGGACAAAAGTATTGGGACACCTTCTCGTTCATTTGTTTCTTCCGCAATCAAGGGTATTAAAAAAGAACTGATCCTGCTTTTGTTGGACTAACTATCTCTACTGTCCAGGGAAGAAGGCTTTCTTCTAGATTTTAAAGGAGCATTGCTGTGAGGATTTGATTGCATTTAGCGACAAAAGCCTTGGTGAGGTCAGGACACTGGATGATGACCATCCCAACTCATCCCTAAAGTACTGGATGGAGCACCGTCCATCGATCCAGAGAACACAGTTCCACAGCTCCATTCTGGGGGGGCTTCATACCCCTCTAGCCCACATCAGCAAGGGGTGCAACCTAAAGCAGCTGAGTGCATTCATGCAATTAGGGGTGTCCACAAACATTTGGCCATGCTGTGTATCTCCTTGCCTACAGTATTGCAATATGTGCAGCATATTAAATCATAACCTGTGTATTGAGATACATATGGTGTTGCCAGGTTCTTGCCAATACACAGTCATAGTGTGTGTGTGGATATAATAGATAGTGGCAGCTCTGCACTCAGGATGTGTGTGTGTGTGTGTGTGTGTGTGTGTGTGTGTGGTGCTATAATACAGTGTATTGTGCTTATTGCTTACAAAGTAAATTCAATTTTATATTTATAGCTAAATTATTCAGTCCTGCTGAGCCGATGCTGTGCTTGGTTTCTTGGCTGATTCCAAGGAGTGTTTTTGTGCATTTTGTGTGTGTGTGTGTGTGTGTGTGTGTCTGTGTCTGTGCACAGTGTATCTTATCGGCGGCCTGTAGCTGCAGTATGAGGTGAGGGCACGAGTCAAAAGTGCACTGACCTGCACATCCTGAAGAAATTCTTTTCAGTGCTCTGCAACAAAAGCGCATGCCATTATGTTTGTGTGTGTTTTTGTTTGTTTGTTTGTGTGTGTGTGTTAGTGTGTGCAAGACTCTCGAAGCATGCATGTGTGTGTGTGTGTTATTTCAGCGTGAGGGACTCAGGGCTTTAGAATGGGGTCTTTTATGCGGGACACTGAATCTGTGCTCTTGTTAGGCTGCATTGTCTGAGCGGCTGAATGCTGAATGCTATCTGGGCTCAGAGAGAAAACGGCCAGATGACATTCTTCCTGCTGTACACGGGCAGAAGGAAAACAAGGAGCAGCAAAAAAAAAAAAAGAGATGGAGAGGTGGCCTGGAGTTTTGTTGATACAGCGAGACAAAGGCAGCGAAAGGGGAGCAGCAGTTTTGTTGTCGTGGACGTGATGGAGAGATCCGATTGCGTTTCTCTGCTAGAGATAGCCCAGGCGAAGGATAGGCGCTGACCTTCACCGGACCCCAGCGAAAGCAGGCAGGAGGCTTGAATGGCTGTTTGTCCTCAGCGCTGAAAGTCGTGTTGAGTGTTGAGCGTGGAGTGTGGAGGTTGCGGTCACTTGCTGGAGCGTTCCATAGAGAGCACTGCCCCCGCTGTAGGAGATTACTACGAGTGTCTACAAGTGTAACAATACCAGCCTCTCAGTTCAGCACACAAGTAGAGAACACCACGTTCAACAAGACTGGGGCAGATGAAGGTCCTTATTTTAATATTATACATGATTATAACCCCTTGAACCTTTGATCTATTGTGATTTTTTTTTTTTTAGAGCAGTTTGATTTGAGTCCCACAGGGTTCTATTTTAGGACCTATAAACCTGTTAATGTTAATTATTCCAGATATAGTAATAAAAAAAAAATGCAGAAATGTGTGAAATGAGTTCGACTGAAGGACTGAGCAAGCAACCCGATCAACCTGAAAACAGCTGAAAACACTCCGAAGCCCATTTCCTCAGCTTTGTGCTCTCAGATATGAGGCTCCATCCTCTAAACGGGTGGGATTTGAGCCTCAGTTAGCTGCAACATGGTCTATCCTGTGATATTTAGCCTGCTTGCTAACTTGTCTACGCCAAGCTAGCCAGCTACGAGTCCAATACCTGGGCTGTCTAGATACTCGGTGGAGATGTAACTGAGCTTACTAAGCAAAGGCTAGCTTAGAGAGTGGGCTACAGATCCGAAACCATGAAGAGAAAAAAACGTAAAATTCAGCTTTCAGCTCATTAGTCACCAGTCGCAGGACAAGAAGGGAGGAAAAAGATGCAGAAGGACGGAAAGAGGGAGAAAAGGGACAGAATGAAAAAGCTGGCCGAGAAAGAGTGAGGAAGGAAACTTCACAAGCAGAAACAGGGGCTCCTGAGGTTGCGCAGCCATCCAAAACGTTGGGCCCATCTTCAGGAGATGGCCAGAGAAATCCCAGCTGATGCTACAGCCAATTATGTGGCCAGCTATGGCTGGAAGTCCCAGAGAGCATAATTGGCCTCTGTCTGGGTGGGCAGGATCACTCAGCACAGTGCTGGTCAGTGTAGGCCTCTGTTACTTGAAGGAACAGCACTGGCACTGAGCACTGTTAGTGTCCTCCTCTAAGCATGTTGAGCTGGCCAGTGACGTGATGCTGGCAGTAGTGCGGAAATATGTGGTTTGCTGGATTAATGTGGCTCAGAGAAAGCACATTCCAGCCTTTACCCTACCAGTGGCTGTTGCATTGTGTGATGGGGGAGTCCTAGCTGTGGGATAGCTCTATGGAAAAAATCCTATTTTTTTATACTGGGGTTCAGACACCTAATCTGGTACTGCTAATTGACCCACCTGTTTCTGGCACTTCCTAACACTAGCACTATATTTCTGACACTAGGAGGGTAAGGTTTAGTGGATGATGGACAGTGCTTGTGTTTTTTTGCATGGGATAGTGGGATTATTCTGGGGTCAGGTGCGTATCGTCACGCATCTGCCTGGGTAAAAGATTGTGTAGTGAGTGAGCCATGTCTGCGATCACTCGTGTAATGTGCACACAGCTACATCCACAAAAAAACAGGTCACTGGAGAACGTTGTGTACTGTAAGCAGAACAGTGGTGCTGAGATTGTGGAAGTCTGCTTTTTGGAATCGGTTGAGAAGTTACTAGTGGTCAAACCTGATCGTTTTGGTCAGACTGTGTTCTATCTGGGTCGCAAAGGGGTGGAAAATTTATTCAGATAAATTTCCAGTAAATTCATTTTCCATGGGAGCTTTAACTCTGGAACTAATTTTTAAATTTTGGGAACTTTTGGAATTTATTGTAATTCATAAGAAATATTGAATAATTTAAAGGATCTATATCATACACTATCATTAATGTAGCTTTTTTGTCAACAGCAGACATGAAGGCATAACATATAACATGAATAATAACTGGCACATTTAGTTGCAAGTAGAACTTTATAAATGCTTAATTATTTTATTGAAGACTCAAAAAAAATTAAATATAAAAAATAATGAAGTACAGAAACCTGTTGAGGCAAAAAATATAGGTAGCTAGCCTCTTGCTAGCCTGCTAGCCTTGGTAAACTAGCCTCAAATGAAATTGCTCTTGAAGCTTTTCTGATTTACCAGGTAGCAACTGTGAGATCCCACCTTGACTGAATAGTTGCTTCAATGTTTCAGTGTTATTACTGTCAAATATGAACCTTGTCAAAACTTTAGGTCAAAATCTGACTTTAGGTCTGCCTTTGGTCCAAATGTGTGCTTTCAGTAGTGGTGAGCATCAGGTTTCTAGAAATCATCCGGACGTATGCTGTACATGTGATGGAGGAATGAACAGTGAATGCAGGAGGTGTGGTCTCAATAGCTCTGGGATTGAGGAGCAGCTTTGCTATTCAACTGTTTTGGTATCAAATCTAATTATTTTAGCCAAGATTATGATTCAGTATATTTTTTACCATTCATTCCTGTTAAGTCCCATAATTACCCATTAATTCCCATTAATTTTCATGGTAATTTCTCCAACTTTGAAAATTCCCAGAATTTTTCAACCCTACTACGATACTGGAATTTGCAACAGGTTAGAAACCGCATCCAAATGTGGCTTGAATCTGAATGGATTCGGTCTGATTTCCCCCATTCCCACTGTGGAAAATCTGTCCTGCTCAAATCGCAAAGCCTATTAAACTCGATTCCTCTGAAATAAAAGCTTCAATTTCAAATTTGGCTTTCGGATAACCTGCCAGCGATCACATGGTGCTTAGATTGATGATGGCGATAATGCACAGTTTAAAGTTCTCCTGCTGCTCCTTCTTACAGCCTGAAAGCTGAAAGTGATGTCAGTAAGTGAAATCTTAGAGCCGGAAATTATCTCACCGGGCCATCCTGTTATTATACAACCAGCTTAAGATGTTGTTCCTGAGAAAGCCTTAAAGCGATCTTATCTGCAGTTAAGCCATTCATGAGCCGTCTCAAAGAGCTGCAATGGTAATGGCGCTCTCTCTCTCTCTCTCTCTCTCTCGCTCTCTCGCTGTGCTCGGAATTTAAACGACGAGTTTCCTCAACAGAGCCAGATCCACAATCCCATGGGAATGCTTCATTTACCTGTGAAAGGAAAGGTTCACTGAAAATTCAGATGTATGCAATTGTCCACCTACTCCAAACATAACTGATCACTGATCTGCCAAGACAAGTTTGGCATTAATCAATCAGTCTTTCTTAGTGACACCCCCCCCCCCCCCACCCCTCGTACACAGAGTGTGTATGCGTATGTGTATGTGTGTGTGTATATGTATGTATGTATGTATGTGTGTGTGTATATATATATATATATATATATATATATATATATATATATATATATATATATATATATATATATACACACACACACACACACAGACTTTGAGATGGTGTTGTCTTGATATGGTACGTTCATTTAGAATAATCAGTAATGGCCCACAATATGCCTCATCTTCACATGTTAATTCAAGGTCGATGATGCAAGACTTTTTTTATTTTTTTTTTCTTTTATTTTTTTTCAGAATTGATGGAATTTTAAATTTAATTTTTGCAGAATAAAAATGTTTAAAATCCATTTGGATCCTGCTCAAAATCTGTTGGAGTCGTTCAGATAAACTCATAAAATCACAACTACCACAACTCTGATCCCTTTTGAAAAAAGAAAGCAGCCATTTGAGAGCTGGTGTGTCTTTTGGGTGGGCAATACGATATTGATGATATTGTATTGTGATAAATTATGTCACTGTATGCTTTTCTAAGAGTTTTCTAACAAGGCAAAATCATGCAGCCCTGATTGTAATGCATGGTATACTTTTATTTTGCCAGCTGCATGTTTCAGTACAAGGAGCATAGTTAGTCCTGTTTAAATGGATGTAGTAAGTGTTTGTGTAGAAAGCAGTTTGTGTCAAAAATATGGCACATCATAAAACTGCCTTTAAATATTGCAATATATATTTCTGCCTAATTTAAATTGAGTAACTTTTTTTAATTATATATTTTTGGGGACCTTCATTTTCTTTGGAATACCTTGTTTAAAATGTATATCTTGGGTGTAATTAAGATAGTTATCTTAAAATAAGTCAGTAATTCTAATATTTTTTTTTTTCAACATTTTTAAACCGACAGCTTTGCCTGATTGGAGCATTATTTTTGGAAAATGGCAAAATCAGCCAATCCCTCTAGATCAGATGACTTACAATCTCAAAGCATGTCCAGCCAAAGCCGCTCGGCCTGACCGAAAGATCCGTTACATGCTAGCAGCAGTCCAGCTAAATGACATCTCTGTTTACTGGCATGTCCAGAGCGCGTTCCTCTGGCCGGCTCTCTCTCAGGAATGTGCCACGTTGCTTTTGCTGGAACAGCCGGGTGCTCTGGACGGTCCAAGAGGTCAGCTCGGTTGACGCAGGCAGCCGTGAAGGTGCCATTTCCAAGCGTTTAGCGAGGCGATGCCTCGGTTGAGTCATGTGTTTGCGCGAGATACCATCTGCGGAGATCAAAGAGCAGGCTGTTGGGGAAGCGCTTCAGGACGCGTGGAAAAAAAGAAGAGTTTAATTTACCTGCTCGCAGCGTTGGCTGTAGATCAAACTGAGCACTAGCTGTCAACCATGTCAGTGTTTAGAAATGTGCGGACCTTAAGTTGAAGTCATTTGTCATTCACAGGGGTCAGCAACAGTCCAGATGCCTTCAGAGAAGCTCTTGAACTTGCTGATTCTTTTTTTATTTATTTTTTTGGACCGGCTCTGTTTTTATTTATTTATTTATTTATTTATTTATCTATTTATTTATTACTTTTACTCGTCCCAGCAATGCAGTCTTCCAGAATGTTTCTTTAAAGCCCGGAGAAGAAGTGTTGAGTCATGGCGCAGTAAATCAAAAGCCCTGCGCAGTCAGGAACTGGCATGAGGGGCGAGAGTCGCTCCGTCTGATTGCTGCCTCCCGGCTCAAACTGATTTATCAGAGCGGCCCCGCTGCAGTTATCAATCTCGCCCAGCGTCGGATGATGGCCGCGAACAGTGACTTCTCTACCGCGCTAATGTATGAGTCGCTGGGAGAGGGGGAGAGGGAGAGTGTGAGTGAGTGATGGGGAGAGAGAGAGAGAAAGAGAGAGAGAGAGATGAAAAGAGGGAGGAAGAAAGTAAGGAGGCAGTGTGGATAGGTGTGATGACAGACGAGAGGAAGGCTTAATGTCCGTGTCAGAAGCAGCGGGAGCCTCCTGGGCCGCTGCTGTTCTGCTTGAAGCGCTTCAAAAAAAGATGTTGATCCGAGCTTAAAACGCACGCCTCACGCTTCTGTTTCAGGCCTTCTGGTGCTCGCTCGCTCGCTCGCTCACTCACTCACTCACTCACTCTCCTTTTTTTGCTGTCTTTTTTCTCACTGTTTTTGTGTCACTCTCTCACTTCTCTCTTTCTCTCTCTCTGCGCCGTTCTTTTGTCTTTCGTCTCTCCTCCCTCATTTCTGCCTCTTTCCCCTTCATCTTCATCTTTCTTCGTTCTTTTTCGTTGTTCCCGTCTTTGTCTTTTTTCCCCTGGTTTTCTCTGTCTCTCTCTCATGCTTTCTGTCTCTCTCTCTGTCTCTCCCAGACTCTCTCACTCTGCCACTATCTGTCTCTGTCTATCCATTTTCTCTCTCTCTTTCACCTCTCTCTCTCTCTCTCTCTCTCTCTCTCTCTCTCTCTCTCTCTGTCTTTCGCCTCTCTGTTTGTCCCCTCTCTCTCTCTCTCTCTCTCTCTCTCTCTCTGTCTTTCGCCTCTCTGTTTGTCCTCTCTCTCTCTCTCTCTCTCTCTCTCTCTCTCTCTCTCTCTCTCTCTTTCGCCTCTCTGTTTGTCCCCTCTCTCTCTCTCTCTCTCTCTCTCTCTCTCTCTCTCTCTCTCTCTCTCTCTCTCTCTCTCTCTGTCTTTCGCCTCTCTGTTTGCCCCCCCCTCTCTCTCTCTCTCTGTCTTTCGCCTCTCTGTTTGCCCCCCCCCCCCCCCCCCCCCTCTCTCTCTCTCTCTCTCTGTCTTTCACCTCTCTGTTTGTCCCCTCTCTCTTTCTCGGCTCTGTCTCTGGCTTTCTTCTTCTCTGTCTCAATTTTGCTCTCTCTCTCTCTGTCGGGTGAATGGGTGCATGGTTTGCTATGTGGGGGGATGTGGTGGGATGTGGTGGGGTGTTGTGGGGGGATGTGGTGGGGGGCAGCGTTTTGCTGGTTTTGTCAGGAATCTGTCAGAGCTCGTTGAGTGGCACATCTTAAGCCATTTCCCTCTTTTGTATGCTGGATGCTCGACTACATGATGAAATGATGTATTATCCCTTCTTGGGGTGTGTGTTGGGGTGTGGGGGGGTGTGTGGGTGTGTGTGGGTGTACAGTGTATCCTTCCATTGCCTGCATTACTTCAGTTTTTCATTTCATCTTTTAGGTGTGTGTGTGTGTGTGTGTGTGTGTGTGTGTGTGTGTGTGTGTGTGTGTGTGTGTGTGTGTGTGTGTGTTTGCCTCCTTGAATCTTTAGCAAGCAGACTTCACATCACAGTAACATTACCAGCATTACCAACATGCACTGATATGGGGACTGGAAGCCAGTACGGATGTCATTTCTGATATTCTCATTCTCTGTGATCAACCCTTAACACTGTTTTGTATTAAGGGTTTACTGGATTCAGAAGGTATTAGCTGTGGCTCCACGTTGGCTAGAATGTTTTACAATGCAGGGCTTATGATTTGATATATATTGAGATGTATTGTTTACACCAGTATTTACACGTAAACAATTCATAAAAAGCCGTACTGTGTTTGAGAATTGATGCGTTATTGCAGATCCTAATGTCGCGATACTTCGATAACTGGACACATTCTTACACCCCTTGTATCAACAGCAGTGACGTGTGGGCTAGCTAGTATGTCTGTAGCATCCCGACTTGTAGCATTTTACATTGTGTTCTCTCAGTCGATTCTCAGCAGTATTAAGGATGGGATTAGTATTAGGACCAGGGCTTTGGGACCAGGGACCAGACATTCTGCTCTTGTAGAGCTCAATGAATGCGTCATCAAATATCTGTCCAGAGTGGTGACAGACTCTCTGGTGAACCCTAGTTGCTTCTGAACAGTATTAGGGGTAGAATTAGGAGCAGTTTATGGGTTAGGATCAGGAGCTGGGTTAAGGTTTAGGGGAAATGAATGAATGAAAGTGTACTCTTGTAAATCAGATATTGGCACTGGGAGGGGATAAGTGGTATCAGTTCATCTCTAGTGTAGTGCCCCTCTGAGAGATAAGCGATGAAGGTGAAACGGTGCTAAATTGAAAAGATTATGACACACTATGTAAATGATTTATTTAGATCTATGATCCATTTATACACTTGGCGTCTTTTACCCACTGTGAGCTTGCTGACATATACGAGCTGTACAGGGACAGGACCGTAACGCTAGCAGAGGTAACCCAGCCTTAGCAGTTTACCAAAAGATTGGCTGCCTTTCTCTGTAAATTTCAAGTCACATGTGATCTACTGTGGCTTCCTGTGCTCTCCATATGGCTTTAATTAATGTAGTGATGCTGAAATGCTGTGGCGTGTTGTGGCGCACTGAGGGATTTAAACATGCTCAAAGTTATGAAGCACCTGCGTCAGTGTGCGGTGCCAGCGCCATGTGCGACGGACTTTTTACGTTATTCTTAAGTATTTTTACGTTATTCTCTGACATAACAGAGAATTGCTAGTTAAATCTACATTTCTCTCTCCTCTCCTTTCCTCTCTGTGGATTTATTTATCTCTCCTTCCTGTCAAGTACATAAAAATAAGAAGACTGGGTTGGATGTCCTCATATGTCTCCGCTTTCTGTATCTGTCGTTTAAATGTAAAAGCCCTCAGCTTTGTAATTGTGATTTCTTGACATTTCATAAAATTCTGAAGCTGCGATGGAAGGACTTTTGCAAAATATATGTTGCAGAAACATTGTAGTCAAAACCTTATATAACTTCACATTATATGTATATAATCTCATTGTTTACATATATACACAACATATTGTTTAAAAAAAGCCTTAATTGTTTTTTACATAATGTAAATCTGGCAGTTGTTCTTTACATTGTTTCCAAATTTCTTGATGAATGGACCAATAGAAATGCCCCAGAATGACCTGGAGTAGTATCTTTTTGCATTGACTTGAAAGCTTGTTCTGTAAAGCTGACATTTTGGAGCTTTTTGGGTGATCGGGACGATATAACCCAGAACACATTTTCAGGTATTGACAAATATAGGGGTGTACGAAAATATCGATGAATCATGATATTCTGTTTTTCAATACTGTAGCGATTCTCAAAAACACAGTATTCAATTTTGACTGACATAAACTGTCGTCGCTGTCCAATGAAAACGTTCTTAACTTAAAACACGAGCATGTTCCAAGTAATTTCGAGCGTTTCTATTGGCCCGTTCATCCAGAATGATTTACACAGTGTACAGAAGCAGCTACAGGGTTCAAACCATGGATGCATGTTTTTCTTTGACAGCGGCGATGTGTAAAGATTGGTGTCAGACAGTGGTTTATTTTGTGTTATGTTTAAACCCTGACCACTAGACAGCAGTGTTTTACTCTTCCAATCTTCAAATCCCACTGTTCTGATTGGATAAATTTTATGCTTATGTTGTTTTTATAGAATAAAAAAGGCGATATGTCTTGTTTACAGTATTGCAATATTCAGTAATCCAATATATCATAACTACTGTATCATGATGCATATCACATCGGCAGGTTCTTGCCAATACACATCCCTACTGAAAAATCAGTCGACAGCACTGAATTGTGTGTATCTGTTCAGAATTTGTGCTCTGCCAACTTTTACCATTAATATTTGTAGGTGTGTGTGTGTGTCTGTCTATGTTTGTGTGTACGTAACCTTGTAGACTTGACATTTGCAGACTTTTAACATTGCGCTTGGTGTGTCCGTCCTTGCACGCAGGCCTGGAGACTTCACATTTAACATTGCAGTGGGTGTGCGCATCAGGCACTGTGTGCTCGCGGGCATGCAAGCTTTTACATTTTGCCATCTTTTAACATTATGTTGTGCGCGAGGGTGCGCGAGTGCATGCTCATGCATGCATGCTCTCGGGCAAATCCACTGGAGCGCGGTTTTTGGTTATGTATTGTGTTCTGGGTCTTTCTGTATGTAGCCTACGCTACGTCGATGCAGCTTTGAGGACAAAAAGTCAGCTTTCATCAGAAGAGAAAAGCACATAACCTTGTGTGACCTACTTTCTACAACACAAGGCTGCTGCCTGCTTGTGTTTTTTGAGACGCTGGATGAAAGCGTAGCGCGAGCTGTACTGTAGCATATGATTGAGTCGGACGAGGAGGATGGGTGGCTGTGGTGGGGAGGGTTTGACCGAAGGCTACATTGACAGGAGAGCATTTGGCTAAGTGTGTGTGTGTGTGTGTGTGTGTGTGTGTGTGTGTGTGTGTGTGTGTGTGTGTGTGTGTTTCTGCATTCACTCATGGTCAGGCCATTTGTCTTCCTGTATTTGACATCCCAGGGTCCGGTCGCATGCTGACCGTCCCTGCATGGCAGCTTCCTGTAATTAATAGGGACTCTCACCTGCCGTCAGCGGGAGAACCAGGTGCCGCCGTGACGCTGAGCAGAGCAGGATGGATTGGAGAGGCGTTATCTACCCGGCCTGACAAATATTCTCTCCCCATATCTCAGCTTTCCCTGACAACACACTCACACGTAAACACACACACACACACACACTCTTAGCCTCCGCATGGAGACCCGCCGCTTGCTGAAACTCTGCAGCCTGCGAGCTTTCAAAAACGAACCCGTGATAAACAGGGAGCATCGCTCAAAGAGGGCTTTTTGTTTTGGGAGAGACGTTTGGCGTTCTGCCGTTATTTTACTTCTCTTGTTTTGTCTGAGTGCGTAGGTGCCACTTTTAAAAATCTTGTCACAGCACAGTGGTCTTTTAAAGCTCCTCTTTTTGATGAGAAAGCAACCAGGCATCTAAATTTTCTACCTTGGATTTTTTTATTATCATTTTTTATTTCTAATTTGACCTTTTCTACCCAATTTTGAAGGCCAATTACACAATCCCAGTTCACCAGCAGTGAACCCCTCCTATCACCAGCAGTGACGGCCTCTTCCGACACGGCCTCTTTTCGAACTGCCACTGACACTTCATTGCTAGGTAGCTAGCACGCACTGGCGAAACTTGGCCCCCCCAACTCCAGTACAGGAGCAAATCTCATCGCCCTAGGAGTGATGTGGGGAGGTAGTGCCGTCAACCCACCCCTGATAGAGCAAGGCCAATTGTGCTCCCTCTGATTCTGGCTGCTGATGGCGAGCAGCATGACCCAGAATTCGAACCAGCGATGCTTAGGTTGTAGTGGCAGTGCCTTAGTCCAAAGGACTATTCAGAGCTTTCCCAGATACTGACTAGGAAGTGTTTTGCAGACGTTGTGGGAACGTAACACATTCCTAATTGACCTATTGGACCTCTTCCTGATTGCGATGTTCTAAAGCAAGGGTGGGGAACCAAGGGCCGAGGTCCTGCACAGTTTGCTGATTTGCCTGCTCAAACACTAAACCACTAAACAACTAAATCCAGCAGTAAAAACCAGGTGTGCTTGAGCAGGGAAAGCACAAAACTATGCAGGAATCCAGCCCTCCGCCCCCCCCCACTGGGTTATTAATATAGATGAGCATCAGAAAGGATCTGATTATTCAGAACAGTCTGTGTTCTGAAGGGATCGGACATGACTCCAGCTTTAGATGTTCAGACGACCTCAGCTTGTGATCAGATTGTGTGTTAAGTTAGTTAAATGTGCCATAGACTGCATTTATTGAGTATTTTAAGTTGTTCTTTAGATGTATAAATAGTAAGTATGCGACTGTGGTTGTCCACGGTCCATAGTGTCCACGGTCATTGTGGAAGTAGGTATCCCAACAACTTGCTCACAAACTAGTTGTTAAGTGTATACCCTGCTCCCACCACACCTGACCAACACCAGCTAATCAGCTACTTAACAAGCTGTGGTGTGTTCAACCTGGAACCCACTAAAATGTGTAGGACGGGGGGTCCTCCAGGTCCATGGTTGGGAATCACTGCTCTGAAGCATATGCATGAAGGAGGGAAGCATGTCTGGAACTGGTGCTAAACTGTGCAAAATGCTTAGTATCTCTGGTCGTCAGTGTTTAGCCATTACTTCTTAAAAAACAGGGGTTTGCCAGACCGGGATTAAGCCTGGTTCTGGACTACAAAAGCATCCCGAATGGAGAATCCATTTTTTCATGCTGTGTAGGGCCCACATTTGCAAACAAGCACTTCTGCGGTTTGCCTGTGCCTTTTTACTTTTTCTAATAGCAGGCGTAATGAAGTAGTCGAAATCGGAGGACCATTCGCAGGACCATTCGCAGGACCATTCGCAGGACCATTCCCAAAATAGTGGGAGTTTTGGATTATTGGATATCTCTGTGGAAATGCATCATCGCTCCTCAAGGAGCCCTGGGAAGAAGAAAGCATTGGCCCGCTTCATTATAACCGAAAACAGAATTATTCTGGTTCACGGCGTCCTTTTTGACACGGCCGTCCTCGGCTTCATTAGAATGGCCCCCTGTGTAAGCGTGGCATTCCGTGCAGCGGGAGGCTTATCCGGCCTGCGCGCTCTGCCACCACAGCCAGGATTGATCAGCCGCGGTCTGGCCGAGGCAGCCGCTGTAATATTCATGATCTAATTATTCAGGGGGAGGTTAGAGCGCCCAGCAGTAACGAGTGATTTAACCTCTTGTCGGGGGCTATAAAAGGAAGCCGGGTTAATCTTTCTGGCAACCTTTTTTCCACCCACAGGAGTGTGCCTCAAATTACCCTTCACTTCCTCCAGGCTGGCGAACGAGATGGCATACCAGCATGACAAGGCAGGCCAGCAGACACACACACACACACACACACACACACACAATGCGAGGTGTTGCTGACATTCTGCGTCTATTGCGTTTCGCGGGAAATAACAAAGTGACCTTTGATTGTTGTTGATGCTGCTTTTGCTACAGAAGCCGGTCACGTTCTTCCAAGCTGCAACTTGAAAGGGAGGGGGAAACGTACGTAGGTTTTTCCTCATGTTCTTCATGATTGCAGCCACCCTGGGTAGCAAACTTCCCAACCCCCTCTCTAAAAAAAAAAAACCCTGATATGCAGACTTCTAACCAGCAGCCATAATCGCTGCGAGAGTTACTAAATTAATACGTCAGACATGGAGTTTGAGGGTTTGCGGTTAATCAGGCAAGCGCAGTCGGTGAAATTGCGAGGATTTGGAGAGATTAGGCCAGCCTGTGTGAACTGCTGGACTGAACCCAGTCAACTCGGCCTGGGGCCCAGCTTCGGCAAAAGCCTCTCCGCTGCTGCAACCTCCATTACCCACGGCCATTTCCTCCCATACAAACAACTCCATTATATGCATTTTTCCTCACATAATGCCTCGCCGTAGACGCCCGCTTTCGCCCATGGAATGGCGAAGCGTACTAGCTCCATAAAGAGGCAGAGGAACTGTGGAGAGGCCTGAATCCCATCTTTACGAGAAGGCGGCATTCAGAGCCTCAACCCATACAAACTGCGATACTGCTGCCGCTTTTATGGAACGTCATACATGCATAACTAACGGAGCCTTTTCAAATAGCTATCGCCTTTTAGAATAGACAGGAATACAATGGGAATTGCCTCCATGGAAAAACGCCACAACAGCGGATCTTATACAGGAGCGTATGCATTCGAGTTTCAATTCCTCTGGCGCATGATTCAGAGCCCCACGTGCTGCTTATAGCCT
The DNA here is from genome assembly GCF_030463535.1 of Salminus brasiliensis. NCBI lineage: Eukaryota > Metazoa > Chordata > Actinopteri > Characiformes > Bryconidae > Salminus > Salminus brasiliensis. The sequence goes on along the minus strand of NC_132878.1, from coordinate 9,663,207 downwards.
CCACTTCTCACACTAGCACTCCTACGCGAGCCAGTGGCCTCTGCCTCCGCAAAGCCCACTTGATCTGATCCCGGACCTACGTGCTTGAAGTAGCTCAGAGTGGGATGACTGATCAGAGATCAGCTTCCATGCTGTTTAATATTACACTGAGTCACAGGGTGCTAACGGTGCACCGGTGATCCGGGATGAGCATCCAGAGAAGCCTGCTGAACATGAGACCATGCATATGCGAGTGTTTCTGGGGTATGCAGATAGCCTGAAGTCACCCTTTTTTGACTGCGGGTCCCTTGGTAGTTCAGAGAGCATGTCTCTGACCATGTATATGTAAACCCAACATATATATAAAAAAAACTGAGTGTTAGTGACTCTTGCCTGCCTCCAAAACATTGGGTTGGGTTACATTACTATGCAGGGAAAAGCAATACTAACCGACAATATTGTAGAAGAACCATTTTTGCTTCCATAAAAGAAGGACCTGTGAATGACCTATAGATTTGAAGTATATGAATGTATGAATAAAGATTGTTTATATATCCCTGTACACACATCTCTTTTACAAAAGTGATTCTTAAGGGCATCAAAATAGTCCATTGATAGACATTGTTCAAAGAACCTTTGTGGCACAAATATTTTGTTACTACCAGGATCTTTGGGGGTGGGGGGATTAACCTGATCGGGACCTCCCTAGTATAAACAGTAAGTCTGTTACTTTGTTTGGGGTGTAAAATGCTCAGTTGCAGTGTAATATGGATATTTACCACCCTGTTATTTTACCTCAGCACACTGATATTCCTTTTACCTATGGCTTTTGTTGCCTGGTTTTCTGCACTGTGACGGCCCATAGGAGCCACAAATCATAACATAGCCTAGCATTGTTTTTAGTTCAATAATTATTACCAAGTCTGTATAGTGTTGTAGTCCTCTCGGTATCCGGTCAGCCTGGTGTGCGGTTAGGTAGCTGAAGAGGCTGCGGTTTGCTCTCACAACGGCACTTTCTTCGATTAGTCCTTCTTTTTAGCCTTGCACCCATAAGTAGCCGAAGTAGCCGTTGCTTTTGGACAGTTTTGGAGTGATGGAATTGGCCTGTGCTGAACTCTCATTATTCATTTAAGCCAGGATGAATACGGTTTTCCATTCCAGAGCATCTTTAAGGAAAATGACAGGCACTGTTAATTGGGACGGGACTTTACCATGCGAAAATGACTTTAATATTATATATATATATATATATATATATATATATATATATATATATATATAATCTAATATATATAATCTATATATAAATATATATTTTCATACATGTAAGAATTACAGGTCGTCTTGCCTAGCAGGGAGGGGCTTTGCTAACAGCCACAAGTGGCAGCCATGGGACATGTACGTCCACATGACCGTATTGATTTGGACATGGCTAGTAAGCTTGTTGACAGCTGAGTTTTTTTTTTGTTTGTTTTTTTTTTATGTGGCTCAGTAGAACATGGATAACGTAGGTAGCGGATACTGGAGTTTATGGCACAGAGCTAATGGCCTGCTGCATGTTCTGCTTTATGACTCTCATTAATGGACTCTGGATCTAGCCAACCGTTAAAGAGTCATATTGGAAAGTCTTTCAGAAACAAATAAGGTACATGACTACACCCCCCAACCCCATATTAACCATTCACTCGTACATGCTCCACACGCTTGCCGTAGCTGTCCGAAACTAAAACAGGCCCGGCAGGGAAAGCACGTAGCGTTGGCCAGGCACTGGTCATGTCTTTTATCGCTTAGAAAATGAGAAACCTCTCTCGCCCCACCTTTCCTTAAACTCTTAACAAGCCTAGTCAGTGTGCATCAGCACTTGCGCTCTCTCTCGGGTCAGCGTGAATCCAAAAATAACATGACGCCTGGAAGAATGAAGAATGAAGTAATAAAGCTGCAGCCACGGTTTGACTCCGTCGCGCCTCCAAAAAATGCCTTTTTGCCCGGCTGCGGGTTTCACAGCAGTTTAGCAGGCCATAAAGCTTATTGACCTTGTCAGGCCACTGTAGTCTCATCCCAAAGCCTCGCTTCATAAGCTTCGTTACTTATGGAATTTTCCAGACCCCCCCTCCCTGCCTCCCCAGAGCCCTTGTGTCAACAGCCTGGTATCTGGAGTGATTGATGCTGTAGCGCTCACTGAAAAGGGAGAGCTAGCAGGAGCGAGAGGGAGGGAGATTGAGTGAGGGCGAGAGAGTGTGTGGGTCGATCACAAAAATCTGCTGCAGGCTGCAGTAGCGCCCTGCTCAGTCATAAGCACCTTTTTGAGCACTCTCGCAGGGGCAGGAACAAAATGGCTGGATGTGTGAAGGAGCTTTTGGATGGGAGCAGTGTCTGACCATTGACCTGTTCGTGGTGACCACTTTGAGACCTTAGGAACTAGCCTTTTGTCATATTTCAGGTGTAGACTGGCCTGGTGACTCCCAGGGCCGTCAGTTTGTTTTTATTGCTCGTTCAGTGAATGGAGTGCATTTGATTGGTGGCATGCATTATGCACAGTGGAAGAAGTCTTGTCTTACAGTACAGAATCCTGACAGGTCATGGCTTTGTTGTAGGAGCACACGATTTATAGCTGGACAAAATATGATTTGCTGATCAATGGGAAAATGTAATTGTTGTTATTGATCTGATATGGTAGTGGAATTTATGATCTTATCGTAAATGAGCTCCCTGTTTTGCACTAGAGGCGTGATTTACATTTATAGCATTTAGCTGATGCTCTTATCCAGAGCGACTTACAAGGTTACTGGTATTACAAAGGTGGGCCGGTGTAGTGTTCAGAGTCCCGAGGACCCGAGGACTCCTATTAGTGTAGCGCAGCATAGCCACCCAGACCGGGACTTGAACCCCAGTCTCCCACATGGTGTGGTAGCTCACTGGCAGGTAGTTGTGTTATCTGTTGCGCCACACCAACCACTTGGATCTTACCATACCATAAATTTGATAATCTGTCCTAATACTACTAAAATTCCTCAATGCTTGATACTAGGGATGCACAGATACCAGTTTTCAAGTATTCGCATATACCAACTCTTAAATGCTCTGATAAAATCCTGATATTTATGTTTATAATAAGAAATAATAAGAGTAATAAGTAAAATAAGACAAATAACAGTGTTTACTGGGTGAGGAACTGCACATTTGAAAAGTTTCAAAGCTTTGATAAAATAAAAATTGCCACAGTGTTGAAACACTTGCAGGTAGGGAAGCTTTGAACTGGTGTTTAACATCCACATTTCAGAGCTGTGAAAACAAAACAGTTTAGATACAGAAAATGCTTCTTCAGCAATTTCACATTCAGCTACACGTCTCTGTCTAAGAAGGTACGAAACTTCAGTGTGTTTCCTTTATACAAGCTGCTGAAACACAACCACAAATCAGCACATGGATACAAAAAGTGCTGTAATCTTAAAAGTTTCATTAAACGTCTGTTAATGGTGATAGCTATTTATGACTGGCTTTTACTGGTTGTTTAAATGTGTGGTTTCATGAAGTCTGCAAACTAAATATTCTATGTAAAATAAATAAATAAATGAATAAATGTTGGGCATCAGTAAGCTTCATGGTACCAGTGCTCTCTACCAGTTGCTGATACCGATACTGTGTGCTAGTATCCGTACCGGTGCGACACTGTTTGATACCAATGCCGGGACCACAACACATTTATTTGCTTCTAAGGACTACAAAAACAGTTCACATCTCAAATTCTGTTAAAAAAATTGATAATTTACAGTGAGTTGTGAGCTGAAAATATCCTAGAATAAAATGTTACATTGACTTCCATTGAAAGTTAAGAAGGTTTTTTCTCCCTCTTGTAAAATTTCCATTTTTGAGATTTTGCATGACAGAAGTGAAGAAATTCTATTTTTGGACTGTCAATGCATCCCTGCTTTGTGTAGCTATGTTTGTGTTAATTGCTGGAAAATTAATGACTTGTACTCTAATCACATTCCAGTTCAGTGGTGCTTTAAGTCCAGCAGTCGTTTCTTCTTCTTATCCAATAAATCTTTAGACCTCTAGGTTGAAGGAGATCCTGCAGTCTGGCCACTTCAACAGCTATTTCAGGGATTTCATTCTGTTCAAAAGCCATTCTGGTCTTCTGGGCCCCCTAGACATACTGTTGTGTGGAAATGGTAGTGGGGGGCTGTTCCGTTCCTCACCTACAACCAATTCCCTGCTTTTCCAAATTGCACTTCCAATTCAGTTCTAGTTCCAGTTCAGTTCCCACTCTCGTATGGTCATTTCCATTAGGCGGAATCCGTGATTGTAGCAGGGGATGGACTGACTCCTTTTTGTGGGCTGCTGTGTTTTAACAGCCACAGCGTGAATGCTTTCAAGAGACACTTTGCCGGTACTTAGTTGGAGCATAAATTGCCTGTGGAAAGACATTACCTGGAATCCGTAAATGTTGCATTTATTTGAAAATGGCATCTCTGTGCCCCCCTGGAGTATTAGACCCTCTTGAGATGATGGGTGTCGGTATCAGGACGATATCAGCAGTAAACATTGAATTGGATGACAGGGAGGGGAAAAAAAGAACCAATCAGATCCAATTCTGTATATGGACAAAAGTTTTGGGACATCTGCTTATTTATTGTTTCTTATGAAATCAAGGGTTTCTAAAACTCACTTTTGTTGGAGTAACTGTCTCTACTGTCCAGGGTAGGAAGATTTTGGAGGAGCATTGCTGTGAGGATTTGTTTGCATTCAGCAACAAGAGCATTACTGAGGTCAGGATGTTGGATGATCACCAACCCATTTCATCCTCAACTTCCCAGCTCATCCGAAAAGTATTGGATGGAGCACCATCCATCATTCCAGAGAACACAGTACCACTGCTCCACAGCTCAATGCCTCAAGCTGGGTGACCAGTGTAAGCAAGGGGTGTAAGCAAGGGGAAGCAACTTAAAGTAGCTTCATGGAACCAAAAGTCAAAGAAACCAGTGTAGGGTGATAGATCGTGTGAGTTGTTGGAGCATGATGATGACCTTTCAGATGTTCAGCTGTGCTTTAGGAACAGCTAATTTTAAAGCTTGGCAGGCTTTAAAGAGGAGAATATGGGATCTGTATCAGATGCTCCTCAAGATTATTATTATTCTTTTAAGGTTCCAGGATCGAAAAAGACTAAACAGTGGGATTGTGTCATCTGTAATCCAAACCAGAGGAAGGTTGGTCTCTGTTGTGGTGTTGAATGCACCAGAAGCTCTCTGTCTCTGTGCTGGTGGAGAGTGGACGTTCCCATGGTCGCACTGGCATGTGAAAAGTTGACCATCAGAAAGCCTACCTTGCTCTCTGTTTGCCTGCTCCTGTGGTCAAGCAAAGTGCCCAGGATTAGGGCCGTGAGTGGATTTAATGTGTTGGCTTTATTAATGTTATTATTTGTATGCAGATTAAGACTTGAGCAGTTATTAATGGTCACGAGTCTTCACAGTATAACACTGACTTTGCTAATATGCAGATTAGCCTCTAGCTGATTAAAGCCTTATTGTGTGCAAATGTCTGTGGGAGTTTGGATGGATCAAGGCGTTCACATCAGGGGTGGAGTAATATAAAAATTAGCGCTGGCCTTTCAGGCCATAAAACCTAGATTCTTGTGTCCACAATAACAGAAACAAGGCTGTGTTGTGTATCTGTACAGTATATAGTGTTTACAGGAAACAAACAGTCCATCTTCTGTACTATAGAAATGGTCCAATATTGCTTTGAAATTAGAAGTTTGTCTTTAAAGCAGCGGTATGTAGAATTGTTACTTTAAAGTAGCAGCTTCAAATGTGTTGTGATGCTTCACTGACTGTAATAGGGAGAGCAGCCTCTCTGTCATTGCCACACTGGGTTCTGTTCACTCGTCATTACCATAATCTTACACATGTCAAATCTCACAAAAGCTCCAATTTTCCGTGTACAAAAAAAACAGCAGCACGTACATCATTTCCGTTCAACTTCCTGTAAACAACGATTTCTCATCAAAATGGTCCTGTTCTGGGAGACTGTTCAGAGCATTCATTCTCAACCCTGGTCCTGGAAGCACCCCGGCCTACACATTTTAAGGCTTTCCCTGCTCCCAACACCCCTGATTCAACTTATCAGATCATTTACAAGCCCTTTTAGAGTCCACTAAAATGTTCAGGGCAGGTTGCCTCCAGGACCAGGGTTGAGAAACCCGCTACGCCAAGATCCACAGTTATAATCGCTCGTATTTACATTTTTTCTCGACAGACGTATTTCGTTTACACTTGTGTTAAATGTGGATGAGATCCGTCTCTGACCACCTCCGAATGGCCAGGCATGGTTTGAGTCATCCCATCGCAATCTAATCGCAATGCACCCTGGGGTGGCTTCTTTATGCGGACTATAAATTCCGAACGTTATCCGATCACCAAAAACACATGTTAATGTCTGATGTAAACAGGCTCTATTTATCTTGAGTGATGCTGGGAGGACAAAGCTCACAAAAACGACATAACGCTGCATAACCAGACTTCAGATGCCAGATCTGTGGGAATTTGTCTTCACTGCAGTGAAGTAAAAGTGATTTATGCTCTCCACCTGTAGGGGGAGCCCAGGTGCAGTAAATACCAATTCTCCATAATGCTGCTTTAAAAACCTGTGCTGTGAGTGTGAAGAACCTTTTTACAGGTTTAAAGAAACGGATGTCGGTGTTCTTCACTCACATCTTTCTTAAGAAAAATGGTTCTTTATGGAACCAAAAATGGTTCTTCTATGGCATCGCTCACCTTTTGCAGCACCTAGCCAAATTGTGTGTTTAGTGTGATGTTGGTCAAGTCAAATTTATTTGTATAGCTTTTTACAAAAGTTGTCGTCACAAAGCAGCTTTACATAATTAGTAAGTAATTAGTAAAAGACAGAGACAAAAAAGAAATAACGTAAGACATGAAGGATCAAAGACCCCCAGTGAGCAGCCAACAGCGACAGTGGCAAGGAAAAACTCCCTCAGAGCTGGAGGAAGAAACCTTGGGAGGAACCAAGACTCACAAGGGGGACCCGACCCGTCCTCCTCTGGTCATGTTAGGTTTATGCTGCGTTTCTTTTGAACTGGGGTGTTGGATCTTCTGATTTCCAAGTAGGAAATTTCAGCTGGAACGCCCCCACAAGTGGGAATTCTTACTCGAAAAGTCGGAAGAGCCTCACTCAATCCAGAGTTCAAAATCCAAGATGGCTGCTCAGTACATCAGCTGTAGTGAAGGCAGTAGTATTATACAGTTTATTAGAACTTCTGTCCACCTGTTCCACACTCAGTACTGTCCAACTTCTACTGGTGGGTGTGTTTCCAGGATGTTCGGATGTGCAAAATACCATATAGTGCATATGGTCCATATAGTTATCAACTAGTAATGCTAACCTGGAGCATAAAAAGTAGCGTCATGTTTTGACACCATTTGTGGTAAACTCTGGAGTCAACTCGGGTGTGGCCTCAGTCCCAGCTCCGGCTTCCCCTGACCCTGAACCATCCCTCAACACCCCCTGCCCAATCCCACCCAACACACACTCCGCTAATAGCAGCTGGACATGCTTGGGTTACTCGCCCATACAGTCGCCCATTTACAATCAAGCCCCAGTTCAAGCAATCCAGGCGATCATGAGCTCGAGCGCCAGCCTGTGCGAGTGAACGAGAGTGAATCTCATCTCCCTGTTAGCTCCGGCATCAAACACATCCTTCTATTCCGACTCTGGGGCAGCTTCGGGTCTTGCGCTGTCTCCTGGAGCTCCCTCAAAAGCTCGTCTGTGTGCGCACCTTCATCTTAGCGTTTGGGTGTTTAACCCTGTCTCTGTAACCTCGTGTGATGTTTGTGTGTTAGGTCCATCTCAGAGGAGAAGTGTGCTGACTGCTGGCTTCCCCTTCAGCTTTGCTGCCATACCGACTGACCCGCTCCCTCCAGCTTGCTCCACTGACACTCTAGTGCCGGGATTTTCAGAGAGAAGCTGAAAAGGCGTTTGCACAGTTTGTGTCTGGAAACCACTGATGGCTCTGACCTAGAACCAGCCTTTTCAGACTAAAGATTAAGAAGATAGTTCGGTGAAAATTTGAATGTACAAGGTTCTATTCTTCCTGTATCCTGTAGTTTACTAAAGTGGAGCTACAAGGCTAATGTAGCAGAAAATAGACAAATGGGTCTCATATAGCATTTTAAAGGCTACAGTTGCAAGAAAAACAAGGGAACCTTTGGAAGTACTTGGATTCTCATTTTTAGACGTAAACAATCTAAGTCTCAAGCAGTTGTACTGTTCATGTCTTTTTAATTGAGCGCATTCAGGAAACATCCATAGTGCAGGCTAGAAAAAGTAAGTGATCCCATTTCTGCATGAACTACTAATAAAATAGTATAAGTACTATAATACTTATAGACAGTCACAATCTAACTAAACCTATAGCACAAAAAATGTGCACAGTTCATGTATTTTATTAAGCACATTGAGTAAACACCCACAGTGCAGGCTAGAAAAAGTAAGTAAACCCTTAAATGTATGATTTTCCCTCTGATTTTTTCTCTTTTGGGTCGTTTTAGTATTTGGACAGCAGTGGCTGTATCTGTGATGTCCTTCCATGACCATCATTCTTTTCTACTGTTTTTCTAATAGTGGACACATGAACACGTTTTTACAGTTTTAGGCATTTTGCTGTTAGGTTCTTTTTCTCCTTATTCAAGGTTGCCATTGTGCTTTTGTGATGATATTAACAAGACACCCACTCATAGGAGGAGTAGTAACAGTAATCAGTACAGAAATCTGGCTAATCTGGCTAAGGGGAGACTTAGTTAGAAGTGCCATAGCCCCACATAAAGAAGTTCACTTAGCTTTATTAATGGTTTGCAAAATCCTTTTTGGCTTATTAGGCTCATCAGTCATCAGTTAAGCCATCATACCACAGTACTTGTAAGGCTGATGTAGCTAACAAGTGCTCTAAGCTGGTGTACCACCAGTTAGCACCAGTTAACCGGCTAAAATTTATAAAATATATATACATAACATTTTATGGCTCGTTGTTATGTTTTGCTTTAGCTTTCACTTTAGTGCAGAAGCGAACCTCAGACAGGGATCTTGTTTAGGATAAGACTAAACCAAGCCATCGCTTTAACCAACCACATATTAGGACAGTCCGTATGATTTCTCCTTGATCTTGATCTTTCAGTGGGACACTTGTTTTGCAGGATCGGGGCAGTTTCTCAGTTTCTGTGTATCTGCATTGATCGTGTGGTCGGGCCTGTATGGATCTGTGGACGTATTTAAAACAGTGTCCCGTCAGAATATGAGTCTCTGTAGTGTAACTCCTTGGCCAGGATCAATGTCAAAAGCGTGTCTGGGTTTGAGTGTAAATTAGGGCAATCACGATTACTTGATTAACAGAAATTGATTGAATTAACAGAGAGTTGACAGTTCTGTGTGTCAGCTTTTATTTAGTATGTAACTTCATGTATAAACAGCATATGTGTTTGGTTAGGGCGAGGAATTCTCAGGTAGACTGATACAGTACTCTTTTTTATTTACAACCCTGTTATTGGCCCTCAGAATGAAACACGCTGATTTCCTTTTGTTTAAATGTTAAATTGTTGGGGGGGAAAACCAAAATACTATATGATTTTTTTTTTTTAATGGCTGGTTTATGCCACTACGATGGCTTACAGAACAAGTACCGGGTAGTGCAGCTGTCCTCTCATTGTATGCTTTCAGGATGATGTGCTTTTGGCAAGCTCAAGAGGTGGTACCTGGTTAGCTTTTAGCCTTACCCCCACTCTCATCCCTGGGTTTGACTTTCTTGAGTCTTGCCGGTAAAAAACAGAAAAGCAAGCAAGATAGTTCAGTTTGTTGTCGACGGGCCGAACAATGGGGGGGGGGCGGGTTAGAGAGAGATGGTAAAAGCTAGCTTCAGCTACTGTTAGCTTTTAGCCTAGTGCAGATCCCTGTTTGCTCCATCGTGGCTTTCGCTTCGTTGCGTGCCGAGTTGAGCACCCCTTCTGCACGGGAAAATCTATGGTCATGAAGCCTGGTTCACACACCAGCCTGGAGGTAATGAGCTTCTCTCCAGTATCAACAATGTCATGTTTTCCTGAAGTCGTCATTGTATTTTATTTTAGTAAGTGGGCGGGGTTTATGTAAAGTTTGAGGGAGTAAATGAAACAAGTCAAGACTTTTGTGTTTTTGTAGGGTTTAGGGTTTTGTAGTTGTTTTGGTTCTACTGGAGTTTCTTTTTAAGGAGGAACCGTGCATGTCAGTTCCATGTACCGAAGTGTGTGTGTATATATATATATATATATATATATATATATATATATATATATATATATATTCCATTCTAGGGCATCCTTAAATTTTCTCCAAACATCCTTGTGCAGTAAGGGCCAGTTTCAATCTTCAATCAATCTAATCAGTCGATTATTCTCCTACTAATATACTCCATTGTGACGACCCTAATCTACATCTGTCTTCATTTCCGTAATATAGGACTCCCCATTGTCTTGTTTCTCTCACACGAGGGCGGCAGCTGTGGGTGCCTCGCCGGCCGCATTCTGGGACGGAAAAAAAACGGCGCTGTCTGAACACCTGGACTGCGAGAGGAAGCGGAGGCAGTCGTCCCCCATTCCCTCCCCTCCTCGCACATTAAGACAGACACACAGACAGACAGCGTCAGGTCACAATCACCCACTGTGTGCCCCTTTAAAAAACATCTCTCTCTTCCTCTTTTTTTTTTTTTTTTTCCCCCCCCGTCCTCCCTCGTCGTCCTTTCAATCGCTCGGCTCAAGCTGTCACCGGGGTGTCCAATTTCCGAGCGGCGCTGTGGGGAGGAGCGGCATGCCGTAATGGATGCACCTGTTCATGAATTAAATCATCATACCCATCTTCGCTCCTCATTTGTTTTTGCGCATGTCGGCTGTAACGGCAGCGCTGTCTGCTGTCCATAAACGTGCCCGAAGACAGCATTAGACTCTCTTTGCTTTGTCTACCAGCGCAAGGGTCGCGGTAAGGCTTTTTGTGTTGTTATGGCTCCTCTTTGCAGGCCCGCTGTGATACCGTGGCTCATCCGGAGATGTAAAAACGTTGCTGGAATGTTTTCTTTACTATCAGAACCACGTTTACCTTTTTTGGGCCTTTTGGCTGCTGCTGTTTAGTCTGAGTTTAGTGTTGAGGTGCAGCAGCTGTGTGAAACGGCTTCACAGGCAGCTGGATTGGATGAGTGCTTAGGGGGGCAGTTAATGGACTTCTCATGAGACGGGGCCTGCTGCATTTTGTTAAGCAGAAGCGGTTTTGTCTAATTTGCTGTGCCTCCTAGGACTCAGCACCATATTGCAGTTCTATTGCTACAAACTGCGATTGCAATATACCGTGGAATACATTACAGACTCATCAGTGAAGCCATAAAGTGACGTGGTTACAAACTGGCCTACGTTGGGTTTGTTGAGACTGTGTTAAAACAGTGTCACAATTAGTCGGACAGGTATTTCGGCATTATCAGCCATAGCTAACCATCATTACAAACATACACCAGCTCTTTCGTTCTGAATAGACCGTATTGCAAAATTTCTGTGTACATAATATCATGAATTAATGATATTTATAAAGTTGGGACCGGTCATGCCATGGTTTAGCTGTCCCCACTGTCCTCCTTCCTTTGTACGAGTCTTCCTTTGTACGAGTTTATTATTATTATTATTATTATTATTATTATTTTAACTTATCAGAAATTAAGCTCATCAGCCCTATTGCAATCAGTACCTTAAAAATACAGAGAACCATGAATATCTCAGAAACTCAGAGTTCCTTTTTGTGTCTTTTTGCTTTTTATTCATTTTATGCATATGAATGTACAAAGGTTCAGAGGTATTTTGCACTTGCTAATGTGTCTATTTTATAATCATTTTCTTTTCATTGTGCCACCTTTATGTGCAGGTTATTTTTTAAATGTATTTATTCATTTTACGCCAGGTTATAATAACCTCAAATCTGTTCGCCCACAGAGTCGAGGCCAGGCCACTTCAGAAGTCACAAGTCCTTCTGGATCACAGTTGTATTACAACTGCTTTCTACGTGCATGTGCACCTCGTGACCGCTGTAAGAGTTGAGCGCCTGTCTTTAAATTACATTGCATGTGGCAATCTTCGGGGCCCAAGCACTATATGCCGTTATGGAGCCAGTAGAGCACAAATGATGGGAAGTGTTTTAGACTGGCCTTATTTATAATAGATGGGGGGTCTCAAATGGAGATTTTTAGACATGACTTGAATGAACTCTTGAATGAATAATTCAACACCAATTAGTCTTGTGTTTTAGTCTCAGAATGCACCAGAGTTTTCATGTTAAAATCACTCAAGCTGTCTCCTTGGTTTGTTTTCTGAGCTTGTAACCTTTTCATGCATGTTGTGGATGCTGTGCAGCTTTCTAAACTATTTTAGAAACATCAACAGTTCCATCCATCCATACATATGTTCTTTTAGCTATCTATCCATCCAACTTTTTATCACCCTATCATCCATCCATCCATCCATCCATCCATCCTCTTATTCATCCATCCATCCATCCATCCTCTTATTCATCCATCCATCCATCCATCCTCTTATTCATCCATCCATCCATCCAACTTCCTATCATCCATCCATCCATCAATCCTCTTATTCATTCATCCATCCATCCATCCAACTTCCTATCATCCATCTATCCTCTTATTCATCCATCCATCCTCTTATTCATCCATCCATCCATCCATCCATCCTCTTATTTATCCATCCATCCGTCAGTCTATCCATCTGTTCTTTTAGCTATCCATCCATCCACCCACCCACCCATCAATCCAACCATCTTCGTATCAATCCTCTAATCCACTTCATCCTGGTCAGGGTCAAGGTGGGTCCAGACCCTATGCTGAATCATGTTCAGGGTGCCAGTTCATCATGGACACCTACAGTTCCATTCATTAGTTTGGTTAGTTCTTATAAAATTTCCACAATAAAAGAACTCTCCATTATTTTGTTTTTTTTTTCACCACAACTTCTGAGCTTTGGAGGCAGAGCAGTTTTACATGATCAAAAACATTGATTCCAGTGAACTGTAGTGAGTCTTGGACTTGTGTGGAAGCGTGGTCTTGGAAAGGACGCGAGTATGTTAATAAGATTGGAATGGAATGTGCGTCAGATGTTCACAGGTGTGCGTGTGGGTGGGGGTGTGTTTAATCGGGTGTTAGTGGAGGCCTGCGGCAGTGGCCTGGCCTCGGTTCTGTCAGTGAACAGGTTTTATGAGGCTGTCGGAGCCTGTGGTCTGCCTAGAGGAGAAACCTGCTGATTTACTGCTCACAGATACAGTTCAATGAGCAGGACTAAACCCAAGCTGTTTGCATTCTCTCACGCTCTCTCTCTCTCTCTCTCTCTCTCTCTCTCTCTCTCTCTCTCTCTCTCTCTCTCTCTCTCTCTCTCTCTCTCTTTCTGGCTTCTGGCTTGACTCTCACTATGTATGAGCGTGTATCTTTCTCTTCTTTTCCTCTGTCACTTGTCCAAGGTCGTTCTCCTTGCACTGCCCATACAGTAAAGCATGTTTGTAAAGTGAGATTCGAGAAGTACATTTGCTCTGTAGTTTGGTGTGTTTGCTGTATCAGCTGATATTGAGGACCCTCCGTTTTAGCTGTTGGTGAATATTTGACTAAATTCAAATATAAACATGAAATTATAGCTGCTGTTTTCATCAGTCATCAGCATCACCCACACAATCGGACAAGCCCTGTCAGTATCTTAGAGCACATATGCCCAACCCTGCTGCTGGAGAAGCCCCTACCCTGCACATTTCAGGGTTTACCTTCTTTAGGGACCTATCCGTTCACTGAACCCGATTCCCGCACTGCCGGTGTTCTGGGCTTAATAACTCAAGATCAGAGTGACTTACAGACATCATACACGTCATCATAGCAAACATCTGGTGAGAAGAAAGAATCTGCCAGCTCTTTTTTTGGTCTCACAGACTTCAAAATCCTTAAGCCTTAAGTATATCCAACAATGGTATCGGGATTGGTCCACAAAGTTTATGTATCTGTATCAATATCGGACCAGAAAAAGAATTACAATATGCATTGGCAGACTTTTTAATGTTTGTAAACAGAGATTTGTACTGAAATGTCTGGCGCCTAAAATGGTCAATAATGGGATATTATAATAATGAGATATATCATACTGTGCTGTGTTTGTTTTACAGTGTATCTGATTGTGTCGTCATATGATAACTAGCATGTGGCTACTATGTTAGTTTGTGGCTAGTTTTTTGGATCCGGAAGTATTAAAGCACTTCTAGATCGTTTGGATCAAAGATTATACCTTTTCAAATGAAGTTAAAGGCTGGAATCGATTGAAGTAAGACCTGTAGAATGATGGCTGTTGGAAGAAGATATCATCATGCTCCGTTTTTTTTGCATTTTCAGTTTTTGACTTATTGTGAATCTGGCATTTGTTGTTTACGTTGTTTGTTTGTTTGTTTTTACTCTTATCATAGATGGGCCAATAGAAATTCTCCAAAATGACTTGGAAGTAAATCTTTTTACATTGACTTCCATTGAAACTTCTTCTGTAAAATTGCTGTTTTGCAGAAGGTTTTTGCGTGGCGGCAATATGACCATATGAGTGAGATATGTTTGAATAATATCTCTATTAAACAATTTCCCATGATCTGGATGCATAATTTGAACTATGTCAAGTGTTTTAAATGTTTTATTGTATTGAAATACCATTAATTTGAATATGTGGGTATGATAAGTGTCCATCCTTAGTGTTTACGATTGGGGCAGAGGTGGCTCAGCAGTTAGAGCTCCAGGCTATTGTTGACAGGGTTGTGGGTTCGATACCCGGTCTTGGCAAGCTGCCACTGTTGGGCCCTTGAGCAAGGCCCTTCACCCTCTCTGCCCCCCCCTTAGTACAGTGACAAATACGTGCACCTTTACCTTTTTTTGAGTGGCTTTTTAAGATGTGGACCCTAAAGGCCTGTTCTGTGGTGGGACTCTCTCATGACTCTTCGCCCAACCTCGCCTCTGTTTGTGCTCCTGCACCCCCACCCCCTTTCGCTGCTGTGGCATCGGCCATAAATTGCAGACCAATCTGTGTTTGAACAGTTGTGTGACGCTCCAGATGACGAGCCAGACATGTCCTACCTGAACAGGGGGAGGATGGACGAGAGAGGGAGGGAAGGCGAGAGAGGAGCAGATTGCAAAGCAATCTCTTTCTCTCCTTCGTTCTGATTAATAACGCTGTTCGTAAGTCTGAGAGCGAGGGAAGAGGGCAGGGCTTGTTTTGACAGGCGTTTGGTGAGTGCTAAATCAGATTTACAGTGTGTGTGTGTGTGAGCTGACGTCTGACAGATCTAGTGTGTGTGTGTGTGTCTAGTTATTTTTCTCTCGTCGGCTCCTTTGTTTTTAAGTATATTTTATTTAACAAAAATACATTTTTAACAGAATGGGACAGTTTTTATATATTTAGGGGGCATGTTTGTGTGTTTTTCTTATGTTTGTGCACCACCAGCACATCGTCGGAGAAATCCGTTAACCTCTTAACACTCCTATTTTCCATTTTCTGCCCTAAATTACACACCCAGATCTTAAGGCCTTCTACTCAAGCCTTGCATAAACTAGAGGGAATTTTATGTAGTAAAATTTTATGTATGATCCAATGGGATCATATTTTATTTATTTATTTTTTTAATGTTGTATTTTATTTTGAACAGTTGTTTTTCCCAGTACTCTTTACACAAAAAATAGGATTACTAATAAATGGATTGGAATGGAATGGAAAAGGAAAGGTGCCCTTTGGTGTAGTTTTGAAGGGGACAACCTCAGGTAAGCGGTGGTATGAAGTGAAGTGCATTGTACAGGAGTATTGTTTTTGCAAGAGTTGTATCTTTTGTTTGGAATAACTTTTTTTTTTCTTTTGATTTGAATTCAGTAGCCGTACATTTATATAATGGCTAGAGAAATGACTTTATTGATTGATTGATTATAATTGTTATATTATGTAATTACTTTGGCTAAAACATGGCTTTAGGAAAAATATGAATATGCGTAGTGTAACCAGTATTTTTCCCAAAAGCTTTCCAAGCAAGGTATGTCTGTGGCCAAAATATTCATTTTTGGAAAGAATTTAAAGATCAATGTCAAAATCAATGAGGATCAGTTTAGGCTTTAATATGGTACCTTTACCGCCTATATTGGACCTCTAATGCTGCAGATATGCTGATATATATGATCACAGTGATTGATTTGTGGCCTTCTGTTGGGCTAAGGATTTTAAGGAGGTTAAAGCAACACTATGTAGCATTTGTACTCTAAAATAGCAGCTTCAGTATCATTGTGAGGCTCCATTGACTGTACCAGGGAGAATAGCTTCTTTATCATTGCTACTCCAGGCTCGGCACAGCAGCAATTGCACTGTGCAACTTTTGAGGAGCGGACAGGACCACACACTTCATTTGCTGTTACAGAAATGCATGTACAAAAAGTGTCCTTTAGGGGTGGCTCAAAGCATTAATTATACTTCCCGACTGTAGGAGGAGCCCATGAGCAAACACTACAAGTTGGTATTAATTTTCTTTTTTGTTTCTAGGTTTCCCCTACAGTTAGGGAGGGTTATTCGCTTTCACCTAACTGTTGTAAATGCGAATCATGGACTGTGATAAACATGCATTTCTGGACAGGTTGAAAGCTGCAGAACCGCCACTGAAAGGTAAAGAAGCATGTGGACTGAGGTGGTAGAGTAATATTATAGGATTTTACACTAATAGGACTGGTAACTGGTAACCATAGTGCAGTAGCAGCGTTCCAGTCTGGAGTGGGAATGACTGAGACGCCCTGTTACAGTCAGTGGAGCTTCAGCGTTTTTTCTGAAGCTGCTGTTTTAAGGTAAAAATGCTGCATAATGTTCTTTCGTTGATGTCACTTGCTGGTTCATTCATATACTGAGTAATCAAATACTTGTTTGTTCGTTCACTTGTTCAATTGTTCGCTGGTTAGTTTGTCTATTTGTTCGCTTATTAATTTGTCTGTTCATTCATTTGCTTGCTTGCTTGTTCGTTCATTTGTTTAATTGTTTGAACAAACTAACAAGCAAAAAAAGGAACAGATAACAAACAAGCAAACAATTGAACAAATGAACGAACAAGCAAGCGAACAAATGAACAAACAAACTAACAAGCGAACAAAAACGAAACAGGTAACTTACAAACTAATAAGCAAACAATTGTTCGCTTGTTACTTTGTCTTCATTCATTTGCTTACTTGCTTATTTGGATGCTCATTTGTTAGATTGTTCATTAATTTGTTCACTTGTTTGCTTTTGTTTCTGTTAATTCATTTGTTTGCTTGCTGGTTTATCAATTTCGCCTGCTTATTTGCTCGCTTGTTCCCTTGTTTGTTTGCCTGTTTATTCATTTGTTCCCTTGTTTGTAAGCTCACATGTTTGCTCATTTGTTCGTTCGGGTTGAGAATATGTAGGTTTGCATTGAGTCCGTCCTGTTGTTCATGCTTCACGCACGCTTACTCTCAATAGCCGTGAGCGTAGTTTAACACACTCCCGAGTTTTTGGATATTTGATCATAAGATCTCGGTAAGCGAGCGGAAAGTTCCAACACGCTTCTCTAATAAATCCTTTTGTACCAGTCAGCGTTGCAGCGTTCCCAGTGTTGCCCACCTGAATGTGAGTTCTCTGTCATTGAAATGAAACGCTGCTAAAATGCAGGTTAACCTCCTAATTGCCCTGTAGCTCCTCTCGGCGTGAACACCGAGGATAATGCCCTGTTATACACGGTTACCCTGAACACCACACATCCTCTCTCCTCAGCCGTGCATTACACATCCTTTTCCTCTCTCACTGTTTCAGATCACTGAAACACTTCACACATCTTCACGCTCCCCTCTCTATTTCTCTCTCTCTCTCTCTCTCTCTCTCACACACACACACACACACACACACTCGTCTCCTGGCTGTGCACCTCGTCTAGAGCTCGATTGAGTCTGAGTGGTCATTAGTAGAATTGTCAGTGTGTATGGAGCAGAGGGTCCCATATCTCTCTCTCTCTCTCTCGCTCTTTGGCTCACTCTATCCTTTTTTTTTTCTCCCCCTCACACTCTTACAATCTTGCTCACTCTTTCTCCCTCTGTCTGTCTATGTCTCTCGCTCTCTCAATTCAGTTCAATTCAAGGTTGCTGTAATGGCATGACCGTCATTAACACTTGTATTGCCAAAGCATTTGTAAATAGCTTCAGAACAGAATACAGCTGAATTGAAAGTCTGGTCATCTGCGTCGGGTCATCTGCGTCGGGTCATCTGCGTCGGGTCATCTGCGTCAGGTCATCTGCGTCAGGTCATCTGCCACTCATGTACTGACGGTTTTAGGGCTGAATAGCTGATGTCCTTTTCTTGAAGCTGTTTTGTAGTCTTGTTGGTTCTACTTGGGTCAGCTGATGTGTTGTAGTCCCGAGTATGTTGAGCTATGGGATAATCCTTGGTGCCAAATAGAATCTGATTGGTTCAGTAAAACATGCGAACATCAGGTTTTGCTTTGGGCAGCATGTTCTTCAGTTAGTGTAAATACGATCAGTGGTGTGGTCATTTGGCAAAAACCCAGTGTGATGTGATGTCTGCTCAAGACATTGATGACTTTTAAACTTCTGTATAAAGCACAAAGTCAGAAATCTTTTAAGATACTACAAGTAAATTTCCTCATATCTTTTCACATGGATACCTTGGTCATTGTTGGGGTCAGAGCTGTTCTTAAAGATTAATAATCAGTTCCCATTACTCGGTTCTAGAGCTGGGCGATTTTTACTATTTTATCGTATCGGGATTTATTTCGTTATCGTGAAACACAATATGCTTTTATGTATGCTTTTATATAGGAGTGTATTGTGGCTATCGCCAGGGCTTATAGAGCACTGATTAACTGCATGTTTTATTACAGTAGAGTGAAGCATGTTTTGAGGAAAAATCACAGTACTCAGTATGGGAGAATATTTGGACAACGTTTTTTTTATGTACGCTGTTGGTGCATGTTGTCTACCTGACGAAATATTGCGATAAATGCTATATATTGTAAAAAATGTTTTTACACATCGTGATATAACATTTTCCCCATATTGCCCAGCTCTACTCGGTTCTCCGATTTCAGGGAAGAAAGCTACACTGCTCTCCAGCAGGTCCACGTGCTCTCTGGTCTTAGTTCATTCATTTTCTCCTTGAGTTCCTGCTCAGTAATTGAGAAGTCTAATGGGTTTTGATTATCTTTAATGGCCAAGTTTAGATCCTCATGCTTTCTGTTTATGGGATGCTGCGGTGGGTCTCTACTTTCCTGAAGAGCGTTTGGGAGAGGTTTATCCAAATCGTCCATGCTCTCTTTTGTTCTTCCTTCAGTTTTCCCAGGACTGGTTTCTTTTGATTGATGCTTCAATTAGAGTCTGTTGTTGCGTGTGTACGTTTTTTTTTTAGTTCTGAGTTTGTATGATTATTTTGCTGTAATGCCTCGCAGTAAAGACAGCAGGGTTTGAATCATGATGCTTTACATTTAATAGTTTTCTTAGCTCCCTTTCACATATTTTGGAATTCGCTCCCCCTTTATTGTAAATCCTAATCATGTTCAAATCTGGTGCAGATTGCTCTCTTGAACTCTTCTGTGCTGTCTTGGGCCCATCTGGATGATCATCTGATGTTCTACAGCTGATTGAGCTGTGCGTGTGGGTGGTGGTGGTGTTCTTCTCTGAGAGATTTGGCTGCGATCAGGCTGAGGGGTTAGCGCAGGGGTGCACAACCCTGGTCCTGGAGGGCCGCATTCCTGCACGGTTTGATGATTTTCCTGCTCAAACACACCCAATTTAACTCATCAGTTAATCACCAGGCAAAGTGGTGGCGTTTGAGGAGGGCAACTCCCAAACTTTGCTGGAGACCGGCCTTCCAGGACTGGGGGTTTAACAGTCAGTGCGCTGAAATAGAAAGGGTCGAAATCCGTCAGATTTTCTGCAGATGATGGTGTCGCCAGTCTCACGTCAGGCTCTTTCCAGTATTCCTTGGCAAGTGGATCTTCACTCTGGCTGGTTTCTGAAATTTGGTGAGCTGGAGAGGCTGCTGGGTGGTGGAGTGAAGAGCGACTTGCATAACTGGAGCTCAGGCTGTGTTTTTTGGGGGACTTTGTGAGCGAGTGGACCCCTAGTGAGTGTGTGTGTGTGGTAAGAAAAGGCCTCATCTCTCCCTCCCTGTCTTTTTTTTTTCCCTCATTTATTCTTTCAGTCTCTCTTCCACTCTGCTCTCTGATCATCTCTCAGCCGTGGAGGCAGAAAGGAGATCAGTGGATGTTAAGGCTTCCTGTCCTCACTTTAAAAGCCTCTTGGTCTGACCCTTCTCCTTACATTACACCCAAATTCCCTTACACTGGAACAACAGGACGTTCACCACTGATTTAGAGTACTCTCTCTCTCCTTCCTCTTCCTACACAATATGGACAAAAGTATTGGGACACTTTCTCTTTCATTGTTTTTTTTTTTTTTAATCAAGGGTATTACCAAAGAGATCCTGGGCTTCTGTGTTGAGGCCTGGGCTTCTTTAGTTTACGGTAGGGCTTTCTAATCTAACGTTGGTGACAAACACTGGACTTAGACGGTCACCAATCTAATCTCCTCTCCATAAATACATGTTACAGATTGTCCTCTGCATTACGTCCTGCTTTGTAGTACTACCAGACCAACTTTCCCCACTTCCTGTTTCACTGTTTTTATCAACAAATGACTGCAAAATGCCAGAGGGAGCCTGCGAGCAAGCCCTCAATGAATAGAGCGAAACTAAAATCTCAAAGTTAAAATAGTGTCCAACCACTTCCTTTCGTTTTGGACAGCAGAATGATGTAATTCGCTGCAAAATTGGGCTGGTCAACATAGTAAAAATATTTAAAATACGATATTTATCACAATACATGTAATCACAGGCTGAAAACATCAGTAGCGACAGATTCTTATACCTTATAACTACTATTCAGATTCTCTCCAGTACTGAATACAGTGATATATCGTCAACATCTGCTGCTCTTCATCTAATTAATCCAGTCTAATTACACAGTTAGTAATGAAACCTGCAGCTGATCATTGTTTATTAAGCACTAACAATATCCTGGATATGCTTAGAAAAGCATATTCTCCATCATAATAACAAAATTCATCATGATACAATAAAATATCGTCAGCTCTACCCAGCTCTACTACAAAAACACAGAAAGCGCACCTGTATATTTTATTTGGGGGGGGTTCCCTCATTTTTCTACAGTAAGCAGGTTTTGGGCAATAGAGGCGCTAGCATTACTGCTACTGAGAGCTGATACTGGAGTAACGACCAGTTACGACGCAACAGCTTGTTGTGGTGGGATCTATGGCTGGCGGTTAACGTTCTGGCCAGCTAATACTACGTTAATGTTTAATGCGATTCAGGGATTCGGCCTAGCTCTGAACTACACAGCATCCTGATTGTAGATTTCCCATTGAGGGGACCAGCTACTCCAGGACTAGGCTTAATCCCTGTCTGGGGAAACTGACCCTATATACCAGTCTTTCATCATATGCAGCGTCTCTTTTACTGATTGTTAAATGCTCAGAAATATATGTTCCCATATGGGGGGAAGAACTATGAGGGAACAGTCCAATCTTCGTATTGAACAGTCAAGTCTGAGTCAGGTACAGCCCTAAATGGAACCATATCATCCAGGTCTTGACGTCAGTGATAAATCATGGTTACTTTTTTATTTTTATTTTTTTATTTTACTTTTTTTTTTAACCAAACTGTTCCTTTAAGATAACAGGAACCCAGCGGGACGCCGCCCTCTGTATTGCTGAAAGTGCTTCACAGTGTGTGCTTTAGTCACCAAAGTCCCTTGTGTGTGCCGCACAGATGAGTGACAGATACACGGCGGCAGGTCTTGGGTTAGCATTCACAGCCTCAGCAAATCCTATTCAGCGCCGCTGCCCCCGTTATAGATTTCTGCAGAACCCGAGCCTGAATTGATGCAGACGTTTATTTACAAGTAACGTTTGCTCAAGCCCGAGCTTTCTGTCACTCTCACTCACTCACACTCTCTCCCTCTCTCTCTCTCTCTCTCTCTCTCTCTCTCTCTCTCACTCTCTTGCTCGCTCTGTCTGTCTGTCTCTCTCTCTCTCTCTCTCTTTGTCTCTCCCGCTCTCTCTCTGTCTCTCTGTCTCTGTCTGTCTCTCTGTCTCTCTCTCTCTCTCGCTCTCTGTCTGTCTGTCTCTCTCTGTCTCTCTGTCTGTCTGTCTCTCTCTGTCTCTGTCTGTCTCTCAGTCTCTCTCTGTCTGTTTCTCTCTGTCTCTGTCTGTCTCTCTCTCTCTCTCTCTCTCTCTCTCTCTTTCTCTCGCACTTGTTTTTGCTCTCTCGCCCTTTCTTCTTCCTGAATGAAGGTATGGCCTGGTGGTGTATTCAAGGACAAGACTATTCATTCATTCCTCCTCCTCTTTTTTACCTCCTGCCATCCTTCCCATAAAGGAAACCCCAGTCCTGCTTCTCTGCTATTCTGCTTCTCTGCTTTCTTCCACCGAGGAGAAGAAAGTCATTCTGCTCTGCTTTTTTACTCCTTGGAGAATCTACACTGAATTGCCCTCTCTCTCTCTCTCTCTCTCTTTCTCTCTCGCTTTCTCTCTTTTTTTCTCCCTCTCTCGCTCTTTCACACATACGTAGTTCCATCATAGACCATAACCTGAGGCTAAATATGCAATTAAATAAGAACAGCTTGCTGTTCTCTTTCTATGTCTCCTCTTATAGCTCCACTGTCTCTTCCCTTTTAGCTCCTCCCTCTTTCTCTCCCCCCATTAGCTACTCTCTTTCTCTAATTCTCTTATTATTAGCTCATCTCTCTTTCTTTGTATCTTTAGCCTCATAGCTCAGCTTTCTCTGTTCTCTGTTTCCTCGTAGCTCCTCTCTCTCATTCCCCTATTAGCTCACCTTTCCCCCCCCCTCTCTCTCTCTCTCTCTCTCTCTCTCTCTCTCTGTCTCTCTCTGTCTCTCTCTCTCTCCCCCTCCCTCTCCTTTGTTCTCACTATTCTCTCTCTCACTGTTGTCTCTCTCTCATACATATATGCGCTCAATGGAACGTGCAGGCCTGGTCTATATTAATTACGGCTGCTCTTAATTGGTGTGCTGAGAGTTTGACTCTAGTGCTCAGAGAAGAGCGGCTCTATTTACTCTTCCTGCTCCTCGGCAGAGGACAACCCAGAAACGGAGGCTATTAAATGAACTCCTTATGAATCTGCCTAATTTCAGGAAAGCGCCTTGGACCCGCTCTCTCTCTTTCTCTTGCTCTCCCACTTTCGCTCGCTCGCTCGCTCGCTCGCTCGCTCGCTCGCTCGCTCTTGTGACCTTTCCTCTGAAATGTGTGCATGTTTGTGTGTAATTAGCTTATACATGTCTGTCTTGTCTGCCTGGGGAACGCATGCTGAACGCATCTTACCCCGGGGCTGTCGCAGCCAGTGCTCACTGCTCCCGTCACAGCCTGATTATCCCTCAGTGTGTTTATCTGGAGCAGGGGTTTCCAAGCTTGGTCCTCGGAGAAGCCCGGGTGGGGTTTTCCCTGCACTAATACAACCACCGCACTTCACCGCAGGAAGGGCTTCTTAGTTAGCACTGTATGTAAAACGTTACAGTTAAAGCAACGGTATGTAGGAATTGTACCTTAAAATTACAGCAGCTTCGGAATCATGTTGATGCTCCACTGACTGTTCAGGCTTATTCGTTCTTCCTAAAAATAAAATACGTCCATGTGAAGTGACGTAACCGGCACTGCCCACGTACTTATACGCGTCCTATACGTGTGTATGGATGGTATAGGGACGGGATAGGAGAAACATCAGATCTTCCTAAATGGGTACAATGGCATAGAAAATCTTTGTTGTTGCTCAACTACAACTAAACTGGGTGGTTTGAGCAGCGTGGACAGAAAATAGACCCATATTCTCAGAATCAGAAATACTTTATTGACTTTATTGGAGGAAAAGTGCAGTTGTTACTGTTATTACAGAGTGTTTTTATACTTTTTCTGGAGGAGTGAAGAGTTCAACTCCTCTTCTGACAGATCAACTAACACAATCTTTGCTAAGGTTTTCCTCTTTCCCAAACTTTCCATTCCACCTTAAATAATGTAGCGATGATATTCAGCTGTTGAAGTTTGCACACTGTAACTGCGGCGCAATTTAAGGTGGAATGGAGAGTTAGCATTAGAAGCCAAGTTTAGCTTTAGCTTTGGCTGCTAACTGGTAACGTCACCACTCTTATCAGTTCAGATAAAGCTTGGTTTAGTTTTGCTCACTGAAATAATGCCACAGATGAACTCCGTCTCGGGTAGTTTGCGGAAAAAAGAGCTGCTGAGGATCACGTCTATAAATAGTGCCTAGACGGCAGATGACGCTCTGCTACAGCAAACCTGAGGATCGGAAGTGGATCAGAACCTTAAAGCCGATACCAGATCCTTTAAAAATGCCTTGATGCAGAGTCACTGGATCGGATCGGGATTTCCCTGGTGGATGTAAAGTAAAGTAATGCAGCCACTAGAGGGCAGTTCTAAGTCAAGTCACAACCAGCATGGCAGTGCTGGATGTTGAGTGATTTTTGTGCGGTGTGTCCTGTCCAGTACGTTTCCCTTACCCGATTTGTGCCAAGCATGCGTGCATATGAATAGTGCAAACTGGCCAAGGTGCCGGGTCCACGGTGGTGGTGTTACTGCCCTTGGCTGCTAACTTGACCTCCCTGCTCCTTGCTGGCTGGATCAATTGGTTTTGTAGTAACTGTGAGGGTCTTGTAGTCGGAATGAGGTTAGGACAGGGAAGGCTGGCGTAAGAACGCATGAGGAACGCTCCTAGCAGCTGGACAGAGCGAATATCTGCACTGTCTGATCGTCCCTAAAGACTGGCTTGGTGGGGAAGAAAAAAACGCTGAATAACTCTCTTCCTCTCTCTCTCTGCTTCCGCTTAAGATAACGCTCACCCCTTTCATCCTCCTATCCGTAACAGTGGGCAGATAAAGTGAGGGTCAGCCTTTTTATCAGGGCTAATATGACCCAAACCGCCTCCTCGCCACCCGTCCAATTCATTGCGTTCTGCAGCAAACAGGACAGCATTCGCTCTGCCTTAAACAGGAAAGGACAGATCCTGTCTCCGTTTGTTCCGCACGGATGCGAACAGCCGGATTTCTGGAGTCCCTTTCGATTAGCATTGGTGAAATTTGAACGGTTCTAGCCGAGCGCTTGTGGTTCCAGGAGGTATCGTTTCCAGCTGTCCTGAGGTTCGCTCGGATGTCTGGACCTGGTGTAAATTCACTGGAATTAAGTGGAGTAAATCGGATTTGTGGTGCCCACCACGAACTGTGCGAGAAGCGTCTCGTCTGGCAGTGGTACATTTTCGTCTCATCATGCCTCTGTGGTTATTCCATTATGACCAACCTGTATATTAATCACCCCCCAACCCCTGCAACCTCCCCATTCCATCAAATGGGAAGTGTGATTCCAGTTCAGTGGAGCAGCGTCCAGGTGATACTGTTGCCTGGAGATGGAGGATTGGGTTCCAGTGGCTCGTCTCTGGGTTCTGTTGCTGAGCTGGGATGGGGTTTTAACATCCAGGAGGAAGTGTTCACTAATGTGTGTGTATTAGGAATTTTCCTGTGTGGATTTCAGTATTTCTTTATGTTGATATGGGAATTGCAAGGCAGTACAAGGTTATAAATCAAATAGTAACAAAAGTAATGGACGAAAGTATTGGGACACCTGCTTATTCATTGTTTTTTTTTTCTGAAATGAGGGGTATTAAAAAAAGAGAGGTTATCCTGCTTTTGTTGTAACTGTCTCTACTGTCCAGGGGAAAAGGCGTTCTACTAGATTTAGGAGCATAGCTGTCAGGATTTGATTGCCTACAGCAGCAAGAGCATCACTGAGGTCAGGATGTTGGATAATCACTACCCCACATTTTTCCGACTCATTCAAACATCATCCTAGAAATATTGCATGGAGCACCATCCATCACTCCAGATAACACAGTTCTTCCAATGCTTCACGGCTAAATGCTGGGGGGCTTTTTACCCCTCTAGCCCACACCTGGCATTAGGCATGGAGCCAAAAGATTCATGTTTATCTGCTCCAGAGAGTCCTATTGTATTCTCAGTACTTCTCTACAAGGACAAGACAAGGTGTGTGTGTGTGCGCGCATTTGCACATCTGCATCTGCAAAGGGATAACTTGGAGTAGCTGAATGTATTTATTAGAAGGGGTGTCCACAAACATTTGGACATACAGTATATTACATTTTAAGCTGTTGGCTATTCTCAGAATGAAGTGCACTGATTTTCCTTTCAGGCCGGTGTGAAACTAGCCAGCTGAAGAGATGGTAAGGCCGAATGGCTTGAGAAAGCTTTTAGCCTAGCACAGATACCAACTAGCTTCTGTGGCTGTCGCTTCCTCGTGCCCTGCTTTTGACTCCCCCTTCCCCAGATCAGGCCTCAAGGACACCACATTTGCGAGGCCTAGTGTGCATAGCAACCCATTTTCTGATACCCAACCGGTCCTGCGGGGGAGCAGGCGGTGTGCTGCTTAGCTGAAGCACAGTCACAGCAAAGATTGTCTCAGACAACTGGCTACGGTACCACAAATAGCTCAATCTAAGTGGATGTTGTGTTTTACTGCTTTATCAGTTTTGATTATGGCTATTAGGACTCTGCTAGTGGGCTGGGTTTATGCAAATTATGTGGGCGTGGCAATAATGAGTCAGGACTGTTGCATCACAATTTTGGAGTTTCGGCTCATTTTACAGCTTATTCAACTATTCCAAGGTGAAAACAGTTCTCCATTCTAGGGCACCTTTAATTGGGATGATCTCTCCGGTACTGTTCAGCACGTTTTATTATTTTTCCTGCTCCTACAACACCTGTTTCACGTTTCCCACAAGCTTAGCAAGACTCATCATCTTAACTGGTAGAGACAGTGTTCAGGGTGATGCTCACTCTACCATTTAACACTGATCTTGTGTTAGGATGCTTTTGGGAAAACCCAGCCCAGTTTATTAACGAGACCTTCTGGGATTGGAGGGTGTGTGTATGAGTTGGAGCAGGAAAACACTAAATCCTGTAACAGCAAGTACTGAGCTATATATATATATATATATAATCCTGCATTTTAGTAATGCAACATTGGAATTTTTAACCTTTTATGCTCTGTGACTTTTATTATACATTAAAGATAATTGGGATATTATATAATAAATAACTAATTGGGAGCTACATACAAAGCAGTGCCAACTTAAGTTATACCAGTGGGGAGGGGAAGCTAGTTCTTCTGAATAGTTATTTACATTTACATTTTAGGTGGGTCACTGTAGTGTTAGGAGTCTTGCCCAAGGACTCTTAGTAGTGTAGTGCAGCATAGTCACCCAGACCAGGAATCGAACCCCAGTCTCCCACATGGTGTGGTAGCTCACTGGCCGGTAGTGGTGTTATCTGTTGTGCCACACCAACCACACTTTTTGAGATGTTAAAGATATTTAGTAGTTTGGTGTGAAATTTGGTTGATTGAGAGACTTCCCAGTTTGTTTTTGTGTTTTCTGTACTGGTGATGGGAACCAGGGTCAAACACATGTCAATTTAACTTACATCCTGACATTACAGGGCTTATTTCTCAGATTCAGGGATTCAGCCTAGTTTTGGACTACACAGCATGCTGAATGAAGACTTCCCATTGAGGGCACCAGCTTCTGCAGGACCAGGCTTAATCCCTATCTGGGGAAATTGACCCTATATGCCAGTACCTAAAATATTATCTTAATTCAGTTTCCAGTATTGTTTCCTCCCTATTCACACAGATAGAAGCCTGCCCTCGTGTGCCTGGAAATAACTGCACAGCGGCGATGTGAAAGATGGCCGCCAAGTGAACAGACTTGCCCATAAGGACTTTAAGGCTGTGGGTATCCGGGTTGGCCGGTATCACAGTTAGGACTTGCCCAATGAAAGGCTTCCAGAGTTCCACTCTTCTACTGATTGTGGAAATCGACAGCGATTGTCTGGGAGCTCCAGCGTTTTGTTCTTCACACCTATGCTGCGTCGTGATTGGACACTAGCGGTGTGTATTGATTAGTTGTGCAGCCTCGTGTTGCTTGGCCCCTCTTTTACAGGGGTAGAAGGAGAGCTGTTTCCAGGGTCTGTTTTTTTTTTTTTAGTTTTGCAATCTCCGTCTTCCCTCAATACATCCTCCTCTCTTACTCTCCATGTGTACGTGTGTACGTATGTGTGTGTGTGTGTGTGTGTGTGTGTGTGTGTGTGTGTGTGTGTGTTCCTCTCTTCTATCCCTATATCGTCTAGTCTTTAAAGCCGACATGCCCCATAGGTAGCAACGTTATTACCGCAGCGTGACCTTTACGCAGTCTCCTCCAGATTATATCTATCATATGCAGACTTGCTGTCTGTTTATGTGATTGTGTGTGTAGATACAGCCGGCTCGGCTATTACGCTTTATCTTCCTCTGCGGCCGTCTCATTTATTGCCATCCGAGCTGCTCTCTTTCTGCTCAGGTCTGTGTGAAAGAGTGCACGGCAGCGGCGGCGGCAGCGAGGCGAGCGCGAGAGCAAGAAAGAAAGAGATATTATGTCTTATTGGGAAACCTGGCAGCTTTAATAGGGTGTCTTTATTTCTCATTATCGTCCTGGAGAAGCATCCGTCCTCTTTCAGCAGCTCTATTCCTGTAACCCGATATCACAAACTCCTCTCTTTCCCTTCCCTCCCCCTTTCGCCTCGCTTAATCCTTGTCATACTTGTTCAGGAGAAGCGTTGGCACTTTCATAGATTAAACAAGCCTCGAAAGGGAGAGAGAGAGAGAGAAAGGGAGAGAGAGAGATAGAGGGAAAAAAAAAGAAAAACCCTTGAAATGGAGCCGTGCACGCACCTCCAAATCCTTCAGGATGGAGAAGGAACACGTCAGGCCAATTAGAGCTAATGCGTGGTGACGCGGTGAATCGAGGGCAAGGGATTGGTGCCATATGGCAGAGCAAGCTTCAAATCAAGAGGCAAGCGGAGCTGGAGGGGAGTGATGGGTGAGGACAGGGGAAATAGGTGAGTGATACGGAGTCAGCAGAGGAGAGAGAGTGAGAGGAGACATGGGAAGAGAACAAAGAGGAGCGATAGAGAGTGAGAAAGGGAGAGGAAATGGGATAGGCAAGGGAAAGGAAGTGAACAGGAGAGGGAGAGGGGTGGTGAAAGAAATAGAGAAGTGGGGATAGAGAGATAAAGCAAAAGGGAGAGGGGGAATGGAGGAAGAGACAGACGCTGAGAGAAATGAAGGATGAGATGGGAAAGAGTGGGGAAAAGTACTGGGTGAAGAAAAAGAACGGGGTGACGGAAGGGTTGTGGGATATAAAGAAAGACTGGCGGACAGAAAGAGATCAGAAGAGATTAGAGAAGAAAAAGAAGGAGAGGAGGGATATAAACGATTAGGGAGAGAGAAAGAGGGATGAGAAAAGGAGGCGAGAGAGAGAGAGGGATGGAAAAAGATGGAGAGAGAAAGGGATGGAAAAAGATGGAGAGAGAGAGGGATGGGAAAAGATGGAGAGAGTGAGAGGGATGGAAAAAGATGGAGAGAGAGAGGGATGGGAAAAGATGGAGAGAGTGAGAGGGATGGAAAAAGATGGAGAGAGAGAGAGCGAGAGAGATGGGAAAAGATGGAGAGAGAGAGAGAGAGAGAGGGATGGGAAAAGATGGAGAGAGAGAGAGAGAGGGATGGGAAAAGATGGAGAGAGAGAGAGAGAGGGATGGAAAAAGATGGAGAGAGAGAGAGGGATTGGAAAAGATGGAGAGAGAGAGAGGGATTGGAAAAGATGGAGAGAGAGAGATGGATGGAAAAAGGTGGAGAGAGAGAGAGAGAGCGAGAGAGATGGGAAAAGATGGAGAGAGAGAGAGAGAGAGAGGGATGGGGAAAAGATGGAGAGAGAGAGAGAGGGATGGGAAAAGATGGAGAGAGAGAGAGAGAGGGATGGAAAAAGATGGAGAGAGAGAGAGGGATTGGAAAAGATGGAGAGAGAGAGAGGGATTGGAAAAGATGGAGAGAGAGAGATGGATGGAAAAAGGTGGAGAGAGAGAGAGAGAGCGAGAGAGATGGGAAAAGATGGGGAGAGAGAGAGAGAGAGAGAGAGAGAGAGAGAGAGAGAGAGAGAGAGAGAGGGATGGGAAAAGATGGAGAGAGAGAGA
The DNA here is from genome assembly GCF_030463535.1 of Salminus brasiliensis. Classification (NCBI taxonomy): domain Eukaryota; kingdom Metazoa; phylum Chordata; class Actinopteri; order Characiformes; family Bryconidae; genus Salminus; species Salminus brasiliensis. Next base: position 9,632,965 of record NC_132878.1, on the reverse strand, counting down.
GAGGGATGGGAAAAGATGGAGAGAGAGAGAGAGAGGGATGGAAAAAGATGGAGAGAGAGAGAGGGATTGGAAAAGATGGAGAGAGAGAGAGAGAGGGATGGAAAAAGATGGAGAGAGAGAGAGGGATTGGAAAAGATGGAGAGAGAGAGATGGATGGAAAAAGGTGGAGAGAGAGAGAGAGAGAGAGAGAGAGCGAGAGAGATGGGAAAAGATGGGAAAAGATGGAGAGAGAGAGAGAGAGAGAGCGAGCGAGAGAGATGGGAAAAGATGGAGAGAGAGAGAGAGAGGGGGATGGGAAAAGATGGAGAGAGAGATGGATGGAAAAAGATGGAGAGAGAGAGAGAGAGAGAAATGGGAAAAGATGGAGAGAGAGAGAGAGGGATGGGAAAAGATGGAGAGAGAGAGAGGGATGGAAAAAGATGGAGAGAGAGAGGGATGGGAAAAGATGGAGAGAGAGAGAGAGAGAGGGAGATGGGAAAAGATGGAGGGAGAGAGAGAGAGAGAGATGGGAAAAGATGGAGAGAGAGAGAGGGATGGGAAAAGATGGAGAGAGAGAGAGGGATGGGAAAAGAGAGAGGGATAGGAAGAGTGTAATTGGGGGGGTAGAGAAAAGAATTGGGGAGACATGGAGAAAGAAAGAGGGATGGAAAAGATGGAGATGGAAAGAGACATGGGAAGAGAAAGTTAGAGAAAGAAATTGGAAGAGTAAAGGAGAGAAAGTGGGATGGAGAGAGAACGAGGGATGTGGCAGTAGAGAAAGGAATGGGAAGAGATGGAGGGAGAGAAAGTGGGGTGGGATGAGATGGAGGGAGAGAAAGTGGGGTGGGATGAGATGGAGGGAGAGAAAGTGGGGTGGGAAGAGATGGAGGGAGAGAAAGTGGGGTGGGAAGAGATGGAGGGAGAGAAAGTGGGGTGGGAAGAGATGGAGGGAGAGAAAGTGGGGTGCGATGAGATGGAGGGAGAGAAAGTGGGGTGGGATGAGATGGAGGGAGATGAAATCTACAGAGAGGGGGATTGAGAGAGCGGGATGGAGATGGAGAAAGAGGGCTGGGGCAGGAATAGACATAGACTGAATGGAAGAAGAACAGAGTTGGAGAGAAAGACGAATCGAGAGAGATCGAGACATGGAAAGGGAAGAGAGATGGAGAGAGAGAGAGAGAGAGAGAGCGAGGGATTGGGAAAGAGTGGAGGGAAGTGGGTCGAGAGAGGGATGGACGAGGGAGCTTAAAAGCCTCAGGCTTATCTCGGTGTGCTGTGGTCTCTGTGGCATGTTAGCAGCGTGAGGAAAGAGAGCTGGGCGAGAGACATGCATCAGCACTGTAGATGGATGTGCGGCTACTGTATGGATGCATGCATTTATCCTCTGGTGATGCTCCTACAGCTGCAGTGTTTTCCTTTTTTTCCTCATACAAGTCTTTCAAATGATGTTCAGCTTTTCAATATTGTCAAACTGGAGCCGGAGCTTTCGCAAAGCTAATGTAGCAGCGCTGTCTGTCACGCCAATAAAGCAGCCGGAATTGAATTAAACTGCAGAGAGAGAGAAAGAGAGAGAGAATATATAAAGGAGAGAGCATCAAAGAGGGCGAGCAAGATGCTGAACTTCCCACATTGTTCGTAGCCTGCTTTTATCCCCCTCCCCTCAGGTGTCTCAGGTCTCTCTCTCTCTCTCTCTCTCTCTCTCTCTTTTGCTCTCGTTCTCTCTAAAAGAGAGAGAGCGTGTGTGTGTGTGTGTGTGTGTGTGTGTGTGTGTTTGTGTGGTCCTCTGTATGCTCTCAGGAGTGTGTGTGAGTGTGTCTGCTTCATTAGTGCTTGTTTTCACCCCCACCAGGAGGATTTAAATGAGCCATCGCTCTGACCTTTAGACATCACTCTCTCTCTTTGCTCTCTCCCTCCCTCTCTCGTCCAGGTCTGCTCCTCTAAGCCCTCTGACGGCGGGGGTACGGCCCTGTCAAGGCTGTTTGTTGGATAATTGCCTCTCGTGTGAGCTGTTTGTCTCCTTTTATTTATTCCACGACTTATTTATTTAATTTCCGTGCGAGAGGTGACTGAGCACATGGCCTTTTTTTTTTTTTTTTATAAACAGGGGTGGTGAGAGGTGGGGGTGGGGGTGGGGGTGTGTGGGGGGGGTGGCGCTATAAAGCGAGAGAATGTGTCTGCTAGACACAAATGACCAGCCATTAGCGTGCCACTGCTGCTTTTGTTCCTCAGGCGAAGCGTGTCTGCCGCTGTGAATACTGTAATTGAATTGACTGGGGCTGCCGCCTTCATCGCCATTAAAAGCCTGGAAAGCGAGCAGGTCCGAGTCTGTACGAGTCGCCACCGGCAGCGCTGTCCCTTAGGCCGGCTTGTCAATAGGGCTTGTATTCAATACTTGTAATGGTTAAGACTGAAAGACTTCAGTATGATCGATGGGTGTCGGCTATTTTAGGCCCGAGTCACCTCCAATCCTTTGTTTTTTCTGCTGCGCTCTAGCAGAGAGCCCTCTGGCGCCCCCTAGGTGCCATTATTGGACATTGTTCCAAGCCTGCAGCAGTGAGGAGCAATTTAACCTTCTGGTGGCCTTTTTGTCAAGGAGGAAATATGGTAACTTCTTCAAAGCTTACATTTATACACTGTATCAGCCATAACATTATAACGTTTAAATTATTATTCTGCCATGAAAAAAAACACTGATTCTCTATCTGCAGTGGCACCTGTCGAGGGGTGGACGGGGTGGACACCTGTCGAGGGTTGGTGATCATATCAGGCAGCAGCCGAACATGTCTTGTGATGTGTTTTAAAAAAAACTAACAAAAAAAAAAACCCCAGAACAACAGGAAAAATGAGCAAGCATAAGAATCTGATGAATTGTGATGGCTAGACGACTGGGTCAGAACTTCTCCAAAACATCAGGCAGGTACTGTGGGTTTTTTTCTGGTATGCAGTGGTCTGTACATACCAAAAGTGCTCCAAGAAAGGACAGTGAAACGTGAACTGTGAAAAGGCGGCAGGGTCATGAGCACCTAAGGCTCATTAATGCGGTCCATGGAGGCCCAACCTCACGACTTACCTCAAATGGTCAGATCTGTTGTGGCGGCACAAGGGGACCTACTACCTACTCATTATTCGAAAGGTGGTATTAATGTTATGGCTGCTCTCTTTGTGTGTGATTTTATTATATATATATATATACACACACACACACACACACAGTCTGAACAAAAACACACACATCTACACACAACCCTGAGAGGGTTCACCTTCACTAATTGCTGAAGTGCCCATTTTCCAGTTATGTGCTCAGAAGTGGAGCTTTTTTGCCAAAGTCGTTTAGAGGCAATGTCAGGCGAGGTCACTTGGCCCCGTGATGTTTTTTTTTTTGTTGCAACTGAGCTGCACTTCGTTTGTTATCGGTGTCACCTCTGAAGAATGAAGCTTGCAGATTCAAAATAAAAGTTCTCTTTAACACCAACGAATGTGAGCATTTGTAAGTAAGTGTGTGTGTGTGTGTGTGTGTGTGTGTGTGCAGTTTCCAATCAGTGGGCTGGAAAATGACACACGACTCTAGAAAAGATCTGTCGACCTTAACCAGGACGCCAGGCTGTGATGCGAGTGCCCCGCTATGCTAATCAGTTGAGCAGGGAAACGCTGGAGGACATGCGGCGCTCCGATCGTGGATCAGCGGGTCCACTGTACAGTTGTTCACATCTTTGGTGGTTTTTCGACTCACGGGTGTGTGGAAGTACTGTACCTGTACTCTGTGGGTTTCTGCTATGTAGCTTCACTCTTTCACAGCTCTTTCCCTCCTGAGAAGCCAGAGAACTGCACTGGCATTTTTCTCTCCTCTGTGGTTTTGCTGAAGCGTGAATGCGGTTGTGATTAATTGTGGGATTGCCGGCTGTCCAGGTGCTTGAAGAGGAACCGTTCCATATGTGAATCAGTTAGGCTATGTTCGGACTGCAGGCAGATCGGATCTGGTGAAATGACCGTCCACGCTGTTACTGGCAGGCGATCACATGGACATCGTGAGACCTCACTATCTGCATGGGCTGCTGTGGTAATGATGTGCTTTCATGTTCAATATACATGCTGTGTGTTCAATTCCAGCAGCAGCTCACCTGATTTACCATCATTAAGCACTGATTCACCAAACCAGGTGCTGGATGATCACTATGAATAATACTAGACTCCATGAGGAGAGCTTTGGAGATGTGTTAATGAACGCAGTGATGGAAAACCACTTTCTGTGGTGTTTATTCTAATGCAGCTTTACACACTCTTGAGATTCATGCTTCATGAGGAGTCACCAGGGATTGTTTTCTAACAAGACAAACAGGAAGACGCTCCACATATGCTCACTACTTGATTGCAGGCCCAAACTACTTGTAGGAGAGACCTTTATTTTGGAAACTAGTTCATACATCGTTGAAGTGGGCATTTTTTTATTTTCTGTTTAAAATGTAGCTATTAATATTTCAAGGTGTTGTAGGCCCACTTGTAGACTGATAGAATACTTAAATACATGATTTTCTTAGTCTACTTCCCAATTACACAAAATGGACAAAAGTATTGGGACACACCTCTTAATCATTGAATTCAGATGTTCCATTCAGTCCCATTGCCACCGGTAAATAAAATCAAGCACCTAGCCCTGCAGTCTGGCCTTCCACAGATTAGTTAAAGACTGGGTGGTTCTAAAGAGCTCACTGAACTCCGGCCTGGTTCTGTAATAGGAGCCGCCGCTACAACAACAAGAAGTCAGCTGGTGAAATTTCCTCCCTCCTAGATCTTCCACTGTACATCAGCTGTAAGTGGTATTATTGAACAGTGGAGGCGTTTAGGAACCACAGCAACTCCCCGTAAAGTTACAGAGCAGGGTCAGGGCCGAGTGCTGAGCTCAGAGCAGAGTGCAGAAAAGTCTCCAACGCTCTGCTGCTGACTCAATAACTGCAGAGCTCCAGACCTGCTGCTGTTAGAGCTGCAGAGCAAAGGGGGCCAGCTCCATATTTATGCCTATGGGTTTAGAATGGGATGTCATAAAAGCTCCTGTAGATGTCCCAATACTTTTGCCCATTTAGTGCATGTACAGTTAAAAAGGTTAAGTGTGAGATTTTATACTTCTACCAATCAGATGTACAGGCAGTGCTTGTATATTAGTCATGTAGATTGTAGCACAATTTCCAGATACATTTTTCACAAAAGTTTGATGCATCTTTTAAAAAAAAAGTAATTAAATTACAAAATACTGTACAATTGCAATACTGTACTGTTGCACCTCCATACACGCTAAATCCACTGTTTACTTTTGCTTCAGAACAAAATCCCTGGCTTTAAGGCGTTTAATTAGCTTCCAAATATTTGACCGGTGCTGAGACACGCTGGACAGATGAGCAAAAGTGTGCAGAAGAATGTCTGAGGGAGAGATCTGGCGAGAGTGATGCACTGCGAGAGGATGAGAGAGAGCGAGCGAGAGAGAGAGAGAGCGGTGAGGGGTGAGGTGGAATTACTCTCCTCTGCCGGCCCCCGGGCCTTGGCTCTCCACGCTGTCCGTGATGCGTTTGATGTTTAATTAAAGTTCAGATTAGGTATCAAACGTGGCCTGACCTGCCGCGGGTGGGTGAGCGGGCTTCAGAATTGAAAGGTGAGAGAGTGACCTGTCTCTGATCCACAGGCAGAGCGGGCAGGATTAGGCTCTATCTGCATGAAGCACACCGCTGGCCCCAGAGCGGGCAGGCTGTGAGCTGATTGAAGCTGTGCGTGTGTGTGTGTGTGTGTGTGTGTGTGTGTGTGTGTGTGTGTGTGTGTGTGTGTGTGTGTGTGCTAGAGCAGTGGGTCGTGCTGTATTTTTAACACACCACCTCACAGCAATGTCCTCGTCTTGGGGGCACATGACTGTTATCAGTAATTGAAGTAATTGAATGAATGAATTGAATTACAGCAGCACTGTGTAGTATGTCTAACTTACAGCTTACATGAAATCCTAATGACGCTCCTCTGACCGGTCATTACGGCAGCAACAAGCAATTGTTTTGCTTGTTGATAAATCTAGCGATTATTGAAACGAATAGTCGATTATTCGGATTATGAATCGCTCCGTTAGCAAATGACTCATATGCAGCTTTCATGTGGTTTCATGTAGTCTGAAACTCCACTGGTCCACTGGTAGACTAATAGAATACCTACATATATTGTTTTCCTCTTTTTTTTTGACATGGTCTAGCCAGAGCCACAATATTGTCAACTTTCCACAATTCAGGGCGAAACCAGCAAGCTAATTGGCTATTTTTGTTGGAAGACGGGCCTTTATCCGTAACCTGTAAGCTAATTGGCTCTTTTTGTTGGAAGACGGGCCTTTATCCGTAACCTGTAAGCTAATTGGCTCTTTTTGCAGAAAGGCGGGGCTTTATTTGTAAACAAGCGCAATTTTGAGCGTTACATGAACTGCTAACCAGAATTTCAAGCAGTGACTGCTCTCCTCATTTATAACATCTCTGGGATGACTTATTTTAGGATTCACATTTTTACTCTCACGCTCATATGAGACTTGACGCTCCACTTGCGCTGCAAACGTGTGGCCATGTTTTCTTATGGCTTGGTACCGGTTTTATCTACAAGCCCCCGTCCATTGACGTGACCAACTGCTTCTCAGTCTGTATGTTTTCCCTGCAGCTCTGCATCCAGGTTGAGGGCATTATTACTATAAACAGTAAAAGCTGTTTATAGTCCCTCTGCTGTGGGTAACTTTGGCTCTTAATCTCTGGTTCTACTGTTAGATTAGTTGCCAAATAGTTGTTGATTTTATTCGACTGAAGTCGACTCATCTTTGCACCCCTACTGTAATAAAGACAGCTGTGTCTCTGTACATGCTACTCCGGGCTGCAAAAACTACAGTGCGGTGCGTTGGTGAGAACTGTGTAACGTTACAACTACTAATCTATAAATGTAACCTTGATTAAAGCCTGAGAATGTGCACTTTAAGCATGTGTTAATGGTTTAGGTAAGACTGATCAACTCTTGAGTACAGAGGAACACGCAGACGAACGCCGTCAGACGAACACGCCACACAAATTGACAACAGGCACTACATTTCCCATAATTCCCCTGCGTCTTTCCAACTCTTTCATTCATGGGCAGTGTATTTCGGGTCATTTAGCAGAGTAATGGACATTCGTGCACATTGTCTGCCAGACAACAGGTGAAGTAATGATGAATTATTGCTAAGTGTTTTGGTTAAGACCATTTATAACCATATAAAATACCTATAATCAAGTATAGTAAAGGAGTAGAAGTACTTCACTACTGTACTGAAGTACTAAATACTGTATCTGTATTTACTGCAGTATTATTCTGTTCTCCTGCTTCCACTTTTACTTCACTGCGTATGTTGGATGAGTTTAATACTTTTACTCTTATGTTGTTTATGTGCTGCATCGTTACTCGCTACCATTATAAAATACTACGAATCATTTCAAACCCACATTATCACCTCCAGATCACTAGGTGGCGCTGTCACCGGGTTTGATGAAGCTGCCTCAACATTGAGCAGAGCGGGCGATCGAGCTGTGAGCGAGCATGCTGCCGTTCTTCCTCTCTCTCTCTGCTGCTGCAGTGAGGACACTAACGCTAGAGCTAATGTTAGTTTATTTAGAGACTGAAGAACCTCCATCTTCACCTCCTGCAAATACTCGTATGTGCTCTAATGGCCTGAGCTCTTTGAGCTGTGGTTGAGTTTACAGAGAGTGAAGCTCAGGGGTTTGAGCTGCTCTCCTCACTGGTTGTACAGATGAAGCTCTTGTATGTGGCGGTTGAGTCAGGTCTGCTCAGCTCTCTCTCTCTCTCTCTCTTCTGGGCGAGTTTGTTTAGAGAGTGAACTGAAGACTCGTGTTCATGAACTCTGTCTTCTACAGTCCCGTCCTTCTACTACAGCCAGAGGAACTGAGACAGTGCTTAAGTCTCAGCATTTACAATAATATAAACACTGAGACTCAGACTTCTGACTGATTTCTGTAAGAACTACAGAACTCAAGACAAGACGACCATATTTACCATTAATGGCAAACACAGATGGAATGTGGCTTCCGCTTTTATCCCATCCCTGCAGCGAACACACACACACACACACCAGTGAAACACACACAGAGGACAGTGAGCACACGTGCCCGGAGCGGTGGGCAGCCATTGCTGCAGCGCCCAGGGAGCAGAGAGGGACCCAGCGGTGGCAGCTTGCTGAGCCCGGGTATCGAACCCACAACCCTGTCATCAATAGCATGGAGCTCTACTCTAACCGCTGAGCCACCACTGCCCCTAATACAGTACAATACTCGTACTTTTACTTTCAGTACATTTTAGAATAATCCACTCGTAATACTTAAGTACAGAAAATGTTGAATACTTTAGTACTGCCACTGAAGTCTGGAGCTTAAGGAGCACTTCTACTTTTACTCAAGTGTGGGTCTCTAGTACTTTATATATGTCTGACAATAATACATATTAGACCACTGAAGCAAAGGCGTTGATTAGGCTAGCATCAGTTGCATTAGCATAAGCTTTACTTATGCATTGCTAGTAACACGGGCATTGATAACACAAGCTTGCAGAATGAGTGTCGTAATATATCGCCAGTATAGCAGAGTTCTCACACTTTTATGCTGCAGAGGAATGATTTAATGTATATGTG